>NC_066861.1:1849472-2069339 GCF_025177605.1 Cucumis melo | reverse complement strand
AGGTCATTGAAAACATTGGAGGAGGAAAAGTTGGGGCGAGATCGTAAAAATTAAATAGCAAACTCAACTATCTACCAAATATGTGTGTGATAAAATTATAAATAAGAGTGATATTTTCTCTACCGTATAATTTAAGACATTGTTCTTTCTTGTGGTTTTTACAATATTTATTTTGTTTATTTTTTATTTATAAACTTTATATTATCGTTTGTTTTAAAACCGAGACAAGGGGTAGGCACAGTAGAACCAAAAAATTGAATTGACTGATTGAACCGAAGTTAGTCAGTCAAAAAATGAGAGGGGTTCATTTGTGTCAGTTTTGAAAAATTATAAATCATCAAATTAAAAAATATATATTTTAAAAGAGTCGAACAAACCGAAGATCAAAATCGATTTGAACATGTTTTTATTTTTAAAATCGTTTTAGAACCGTTTTCTTTTTAATCTTTTATAATAGACGTATTTGTCCCGCCACCATATATATGTATGTATATATATATATATATGTATCTATATATATATATATATAATTTATTAAAAATATACTTTATTTATATATATCTTTCATAATATATAAGTATATATTGATATCCTTTATTTAGATTTATAAACTAATAAATTGAAATTAGAAGAAAGGAAACATAGACGAATCAAATATTACTCTTTTTTTTTTCTTTATTAAAAAGAGAAAGAAAATAAAATATTTGTTCTCAAAATTTGGGGAAAATGAAAAATAATGATTTAGGCAAAACCAAGGGTTTGGATCTTGAAACTCGAAATGGAGAAAGAAAAAAAAGGAGACCGATAATCTCTGTAGACCCAAACCCGATCTTCCTTCCAAAAACTCCTTCAAAGAACACATCTTTGTTTCTCGATCTCCAATTACAGATGATTACTTTCGATTTTTCTCCAACCCCTTTTCCCTTTTCGTTCTCTTCATGATTCTTGTCGATCTCTGATCTGGGTCTTACCATTCTCTTCTAACAATAAGATTTGGAAGAGTATAACGATTTTTTTTCTCTCTCTCCGTTTTGTATTTGAAGTTTGCGAGATGGGGACTGTTGAAGAAGCAGCTTCCATTGCTTCTCATGATTCTGAAGTATCCAGTAAGTCTTCCTGTATTTTTCTCTTTCTCTTCGGTTCCCAAGCCTTTTATATTTGAAATATTGTTTTAATTTAACTATTTTCTGTTTCATTGATGGGTTTTGTTTGATGGTAATACTTGTATTCGGAAGAAGGGAAGTTTTATGAGGGACTTGAAGCTGTTGATTGGCTGAACTGTGTTAATGAAGTGATTTGTTATGGGCAAGGAGGGGCTTTATTCATTGGCTGTATTGTTGGTTAATTTCAAAAGAACGTGGGAACATGATTATTAGTTCTGGATCTATTTGAGTTCCAAAATAAAATGCATTTGGGAATTGGGTCTTGCTTGTTCAGTTTGATTTATGTCTGAGGATTTACGGTTTTCGTTGTTGCTTTCACTTGACGTTTATGGAACTAATGAGAACTAACTGTTCTATTGGATTCAACCTAACTTGGGGTCGTTCACATTGTATTCTATATTATCTGATGAAGTTGCTATAATTTGCAGAACTACGTAGACAGCAGAAACAAGAACTTGAAAATTTGACATTGGTGAATCAACCATTCAAAACATTGAAGTTTTTCATTTTGGGTGTTCTTCAATATAGTAAACGCTCGATAGCATACATTTTAGCGAAAGGTGGTTGGCTTTTGCTTTTAAACTTGATTATTGGTGCAGCTGGGATTCTGATTTTGACTATTGAAGGGCCACATGAGAAGGTATCTCTGCCTTTCTAACTCATGTTAGCTTCAAATATTATTCACACATTTGAACAAAATGTGTGTTTTTATTAATCTTATATTCACTCATTTCAACGATGCCCATGTATTTTATGCATCTGGAAGTACTATTTCATTTAGGACAAACCATGATAGTCTTTTCATGGTGACATTTTGAAGCGTCTTTTCAATTTTCTATTTGTAACTTTGGTGATTTGATATGCCCTATTGGTACGGTAGCCTTCTGGATGGATATTCTATATTTTATCAACATTTATCTAGTTTTGTTATTCTCAAGTCAATATTTAGAGGGGGTGAGATTTCTTATGGCAATTTTCTGTCTCTTGTTAGATTCTCAATTTCTTTTTGGACCTCTATTTCTAGGCCCTTTTACTTTTCTTGGTTAGCTCCTTGTAGTCTAGCTTCTTTATGTGGTCTTTTCCTTTTTATATGCATGTGTATTATTTCATTTTTTTTTTCTTATTGAAAGTCAACTTTCTTTCAGTAAACAAAAAGAAAAAGAAAAAACGACAATCCAGTAGAAATGCCAAAGTACAGAAGAGGTTGGAGAAGAGATGAAGCTGTCCTAATAAAACTGTTTGATAGAAGTGTTGACATGTCTCTTCATTGATTACCTTGTTATGATTTTATATTCAGGAATTGAATTTATCTTTGTTCTTGAAATTATTGCCTTTCTTCTTTTAATTTGTCCACTGCCTTCCAGTTTTCAGGCAATCATTTTATCAAATAAATTTGGTGTGTTTTGCAGCATGTTGAGGAGATTGTGAAATACTTTGACTATGGCTTGTGGTGGGTGATCCTTGGAGTTGCATCCTCAATTGGCCTTGGTAATTAACGTCCTTTGATTTTAGTGATGGTTGGCAGTGCAAAATATTGTCTCTTCTTTGGAAGAGGAAACGTTGTTCTTATCAAAATTGTATTAATGTGTTATTGTACTCCCTACCATTTACTTCCAGGGTCTGGTCTGCATACGTTTGTCCTTTATCTGGGGCCTCATATTGGGTTTTTCACAATAAAGGCAGTGCAGTGTGGTCGAGTGGACTTGAAGAGTGCCACCTATGACACAATACAATTGAAAAGAGGCCCTTCATGGCTCGAGAAGGATTGTTCAGAATTTGGACCTCCACTTTTCACATCACGAGTCCCACTCAGCAGCATATTGCCAATGGTTCAGGTGGAGGCAATTCTGTGGGGTATTGGGACTGCACTAGGAGAGCTTCCTCCTTATTTTATCTCAAGGGCAGGTATTAAAAAATGAGTGCTTGCTAGTGTTCGTTAAAAGTTATAATGTCAATAGTTTTCGTGAGATGACGAGGATTGGGCATTTTGATATTTCATCTGCTCTTATCTAATTTTTAGGTGGGTGGAGCTTATCTATGGAAAAACTGTTTGTAGTACTAAAAGAAATCATAAAAATGTTCCTATGCAACTCTTTTTATGATCCTAAATAGTCAACTTTTTTGTATTTTAGTTTATTATGTCTGGTGATGTCAACATAATTCTTGACAACAGGGTGATATCAGTGATTCCTCTTGAATAATATTAGATGGTATAGAAGCAAGATTATGAGAAAATGCATTCATAATTTATATTATATTGATTGCTTTAGTTGGGTGTCTATCGTGGTCTTTTTTGTGATCTTTTTCCCAGTGGGTGAGAAATTCTTAACATATCATCTAATATACCTTGCGTTCAACGTTTATAAACATACTGATTACTTTAGTTGAATGTTTAGTGTGATCAATCTAAAATGGTTAAAACCTTTTCGTGACCTTTTCCCAGGAAGATACAAAATTCTTTCTCACCTCAGTCTTTTGTGATATTAACAATTGGAAAGCTCTCCCCTAGTTTGCGTTGGGTGGGCGATCCCTCTTCTCCTAGCCCATAGGATGTTCTGTTCTTTTTTATGGCAGTAATAAAATATTGTTACTTATAGGAAAAACAATCTTGAATGTTAGAGATATTATGATATAGGTATCATGGTTACAAACTATTGGGCAAGAAATTTGGCTTTGAGGTCATAGTGTAGGTAAGTTTTAGCTTTTATGATTTATTGGCTATGGCCTATGGATAAAGTTGCTCTTCTTTCTGAAATATTCCTTTTGTCAAGATGATGATATAGAATTATTCAAGAGCAGAATGAATTGACAAACAGGAGCTTGCTCTAGTTTTTACTTTTGAACTTGGTGATTACTTCTTTGTTTTAGACTAACAGCAATACAAGTCTGAAATTGTTCATTTGCAAATAACATGTTCTAGTTTGTTTACTGCTTTTCAGCTGTATTTTTCTTAGTTTTGCTGCCATGCATTTCATATCCAGTGCTTTTACCTTTTGTGTTCAAATATATTTCTTCTATTATGCAGCACGCCTCTCTGGTGCCAGATCAGAAGCAATGGAAGAACTCGATGCCTCTTCAAGGGAAAGTAATGGTTTCATTCCAACATATCTAAATAGAATGAAGCGGTGGTTCCTTTCACATGCTCAGCATTTGAATTTTCTTACTATTCTACTGCTTGCTTCGGTTAGTTATGACTTTATTCTCTTCTATTACTGATTTGATTTTACTTTGCTAGCCTTTTCAATTAGGAGATGGGAGTATAACATTATTGGCTTGCTAGTTTCATGCGCATTTTCTTCCCTCATCTTAAGTCATATTTTATACGGACATAGTGGTCAAAGGAACACATTGTGAAACAAATACATCTGTGTAGCAACCACCTCCCTAGATATTAAATATCTTTTTTGCATTTCGAGAGTTGTCTCATGGGATAGAATTTCATGTAAGGTATTCTTAATAACCGGAGTTGTTAGGGGAAAAAATGTACTTTGATTGGGTAACTTTCCAATTTAATTTGTAAATTTTTGTTTTGGCCATGTTGCAGTAGGCACTGATATTCCTATTCAGACAGAAGAAAATGAAAACAAATCTATGTAAAATTACTCAAACAGAAAAATATTAGATGGATCTTTGAGATGAAATAAGTGCAGGTTTTATGTGTGCGTTTTATCCCGTACACATAAATGCTTGTAAAGGCTAGCTACTCCTATGATTTTCTTGAAGATGCCTGTCAGCAAGTTTAGTAAAAGTAATGAGAAAACTGTTTAGTTCACTTCTTTGACATTTATCCTGGCTTTGCTGCTTTTAGTTAAATGTAGTCTTTAGCTTCTCATATTTAGGATACAAGAAGTATGTTAATTTCTGATTTTATGTTTGCTACTTCATAATGTGTTTTTTTGCACATACGGAACATATCAGCTTGACTAGTATCATCATTTCAGTAGCTTCTGACTTTCACCGATTATCTTCCAGGTTCCAAATCCTTTGTTTGACTTGGCTGGCATTATGTGTGGACAATTTGGAATTCCTTTCTGGGAATTCTTCTTTGCTACACTAGTTGGAAAAGCAATTATCAAAACTCACATTCAGGTTTGTGAAGGTTCTATAATTTGTTGTTAAAAATTACTTGACTTGGTTTGCAAGGAGCAAAATTATCAGACACCAACTCATGAATCTGTGTTTTTTTTGTTATAACTTTGTGTTTATTATGTCCTGTGCAGACCATTTTCATCATTGCCGTTTGTAACAATCAACTTCTTGATTGGATAGAAAACGAATTAATATGGATACTTAGCTTTGTGCCTGGATTTTCATCTGCCTTGCCTGGTTTGGTCGCCAAGCTCAATGCAATCAAAGCTAAGTATCTAAAAGCACCATCTCACGCAATCACCACCAATCCCAAGGTAACTCTCGAAAAAATCTACAAACTTGTTTGCCTGAGGTTGTCTGCTTAAATGATCTATTGTCACATTCAGGTCAAGAAATGGGATTTCTCGGTTTCTTCAATCTGGAACACTATAGTATGGCTCATGATCATGAACTTCTCTATAAAGATTATGACTTCAACTGCCCAAAGGTACTTGAAGAAACAACAAGACAAGGAGCTGGCTGCATTGACGAACAAAGTTCCTGCATCGACATGCTCAAATTAACCGAATCTAATGTTGTCTCTTTCGTTACTCATAAATTTACTGAGATTTAGCATCAGTCGTATTGATTTGAGTAATGGAGAATATATGTCTGGAGAGAAACATTGATTTAGAAAGCTGTATAGAATAGGAAGGGCATTTTGGAGAACAGCAAAAAGGGACAAGGTTAATATGATAAAATGTAGGCTATCATAAACCCAGTTGTGATTGGGGGGGAGGAAACCATTATTTTGGGTAATTATATTGATTTGCCCACTTTTAGTTAACCATTGGAAAGATACATTATTATTCTTTCTTTATCCCAGACATACTTTGACTCATTACTTGAATCATGATGGTTAAGATTACTCATTATAATCTCTCTTTTTCTACATTATTTCTGCAAAATTCTTTGGTTGCTATTTGTTTGTTCTCAAATAGTAATTCAAAAAGTTCAACTATGAAATTTAGTAGTGGCTATGAAGTGGGTATCTAATATTTGATGTTTGATAGACAAATCACTAGGCTGGCATCTTCTTTAATTTATTAAATGTCATAATGATTCATCTAATCTGTGAAAATCCATCAACTTTAAATTATCTTTTTTAAAAAAAAAAATTTCTAAAAACGACAAATGTTGAAAATATCTGGGTTTTCTTTTCAAAAAAAAAAGAAAAAAAGAAAAATCAATTTCAACTCCAAACTTGACCTTTTACATTTTTTGAAAAAAATAATTTATCCCCATGAGATTTGAAGTTTGGTTTGGGAGTGTGGAGAGTGATTTAAGGATATTTCACGTGGGGAAGACGAAGAAGCAGTTTATATATTTGTCTTATTATTATATTAAAATTAAATCTCCATTTTTACTTTTTTCTTTTCAACCTTTTCTGACGTTTTATTAAATTATTAATCAACTTCTGATATGTCGTTTTACATAAGATTTTCTTTTTATTTAATTATTTTGCTTACGTGAAAAAATAAAATGAAAAGAGAAAACCATCATTTTATTTATTTATTTATTTTAAAACGTACAAAATTTTTAAATATTTTGATAATGAAGTTGAGATCCCACCAATGATGGCTCTCTCATGACCTGAACTTATGATGCTGTTACTCCTCGTAAAACAACATAATTTATTATTTAAACAATGTCTTGAAACACTTGTTTTGGTTGGAAATCCCCCCCTTCCAATTAAAACTAGAAGGCTGGGAGTTTGATGATATCTTTTTTATTGCTGCTCTGCTCTATATCTTTATTCAGTTGGTTCGTTCTATCTCGGCTGTTGAGAGGGCTTCCTGTTGGTTAGGCCCTTCCCTTGAATCTTTTAAGATGAGCTTCGATGCAACTTCTCGAAATGGTGAAGTGGGAATTGGAGTTGTTTGTTACAAATGAGATGAGGTGATCATAGCTTGCCATAGAGAACCATTTCTTTATGACAGGTTCTAGAGAGCTTATGTAGGCCAAAAACTATATTATCTAAAGTTTTGGAGGCTAGTAGATTTGTCATCATGGGTTGAAACTAATTCCAGGCTCCTTCGGATAATCTCTAGGTTGGAACTTGAAGATATGTGAACGAGATTCAGGATTTCGTTGATGTTACTTGAGATCATCACATCCTTAAAGTTGTTCTTGATTTTATTTAGACTAATTGCAAGAGAGTAATTTTGAAACAACAAATGACATGTTCGTAGTTTAGATTTTTGGAGGTGTACGTGGCTTGGACCACCCTCCATGGCTGGATTTTGAAGAGATTGAATTCCAAGTGGAAGCGTGATCTCTTTGCATCAATTTTGTTTCGAAGAAGTAGAACAAAGAAAGTAAATACATAGTAAACTAAGCATGTAGAACATAGGAAAAAAAGGGTTTCCTTAACTGTTCTTCGAATCTTTCTAAGTCTTGAATAATTGCACGAACTATTCTTGATTCACATAGATACCTCTAAAAGGACTTTCTTGCTAGATCTCCAGCAAGGAACGATTTGTGTGAACCTTGTTGAAAGAAGGGAATTTGTTTCGATAGAGATATTTACCATGTGTTTTTGCTTGAAAGAATTTATGGAGGTTAGTGAGAAACCTTCCTTTTCACGTTCATTAGACAAACAAATATTGTAGAGATTTTACGACTTAATTAAAAAAGAAAAGGGTGAGTAGCTAATTCTCCACTTTATATATGTAATCTCGTCGATCACTCCTCGTAAATGTAGGGGAGTTAAACCATTATTTAATTTGGTTCAATTAAATTAATTAATCAATTTATTTAATTATCTTAATTATATTGAGTCCAAAGTTCGAGAAGGATCTCACAATAGGATAAAAGAAAAAGCAAAAAAAGATTGCATAAAACCGAGCACATAAGACAGTACAACAAGCGAAAAGACATACTTCCCATAATTAGAATAAATGTCTAACGATAGCGTCCATGCTTGTAAGTGGAAGCTAATATTGTGAGTAATTTCAGACCTAAGAATAAAATTGTCTTAAAAGGCTCGACCAAGGTTTAAACATGTAATAAAGCGGTCAGGTCTAACTTAATACACGAAATCAATGAAAGCACCAAAAATGAGGTTGAAAATGAATCAAAGCTCATTCCAAGTGGCCTTGCGGTTTTTTTCCCTCGTGTCGAATATTCTAATAAAACTACCAAAATGGGTTAAATATAAGGACCATTCCAAATCGAGATTAACCCTATCAATTCGATCCATAATCAATTTCTCATGTGTTAGATAGTCTAAAGAAACTCTAATATCTCTCTTGAAGAATATATCATAACAATATTAAAAAAAAAAAAAACCATAAAAGACTTTATAAAAGGCAAGAAAGTTTTCTTTAAATCACAATTCACTTTGGTTTAACTCATTTTTTATTAACCTAATCAAAAGTTTTATCCATACAATACGTAATAAAATTAAAACCATCAACCACTTCATATGATTAACAAAATCAATTAAATCTCACAACTTCTTGAGGGAACTTCCAAAAGTGGTTTTGTTTTGTTTTCTTTATAAAAACATCATCCTATGACGCATGGTTATGCATATATATTTAAATTGTAATAACAAAAATAACTATCGAGTATAAACTAAAGGGTATTGAATTTGTCCATTAATTACCCAAAGTGGAGACCTTTGGTGATTTCATTGTCAAGAAGCACTAATCATCTTAGCAACAAATTATTCAAATCCAATCACATAATAATATCTACCAATAAATAAATAGAACTTTCCTTCCAATTATATATATTAGTTTACAAATGTCTCTCATGCTGCCACATAATGCTAACTATTAATTATTAGCACATCGACATTCTAAAAATATATAGTGCCATCACACATCAAAATTATTTCAAATCATTCTTTTCTCTATTTTTCTTTTTTTTTTCTTTTTAAATCATTATCTCAACTTTTTCTTCTCTCTCTCATTAGACTTATTTGTTCATTTGTTTTATATAATAACAATAACAAAAAAAAAAAAAAAAAAAATTGAGTGACTTGTAATGATTATTGTGTTACAACTATTTGTACATTATGAAACAAAGTGTTGAATAAACTAATTAAAATGTCATTACTATGCTTGTAAGTTTGTAATATATATATATATATATATATATATATATATATATATATATATATATATATATATATATATATATATATGTATGCTTTTGATCATCTTTGTTCATTTTTTTAAAATGTCATTCAATATCTTATTGATGGTGTGGCAATGATCACTATTTAATAAACTTTATTGAATTTCACGAAACTATATAAAACCTAAAGGTGTATAATGGATTTGGATTCAAATTTTTATTGTCTCTCCAACTTTTAGAACATTTATTTTAATTTATCAAAACCTTTTGTTAAAAGAAAAATGTTAATTATAATTGTTGTTATATGGTATATTATTATTCTATTTCCAATGCAATATCCACTTCAACCATCTTGTATGGCATTATAATATATCCACGTAGCACACTAATAACATACATATCCATTATATACCTTGATCAATTGTGTGATGACATATTATTAATGGCAAGAATCAAATCTGTTAACTTTTTTAATAGGGACCCAAATCAAATATCTTCAAAAATTCCAAATAGAATAATGGAACGTTTATGGATAACATTAAGTCTAGGGATCATTTATTTTTTTTTACTGTTTTACTAAGCTGATTTGGAAGAATATGTTTTTGTGGATTGGTTCTGATCTCATCAAATTAAATTTTGCCCTGGAATACTGAGCATTGTTATATTGGATTTGTCATTTTAGTGTAGGAAGTTGGTGTAAGCATAAGGTGTGGAGAGTCGTTTGGTTTATTATTTATTATCGTGTGTGATGTGAGTGGAATTTGCATGTCCATGATGCTAGCATGCGCCATGGCCAGGTGATTAGTTTGAATATTCGATTTAGGGTTTGAATGCATGATGGTTCCTCTTCGTTGTAAGAGTTGTAACATCTAACTTGAGTTTTGTGAATTTGTTTCTTGAGTTGTCTAAATTTCCACTTGAGGGGGACGTGTGTGGTAGGTAGGAATGATATCTTCACTCTCACAAGTTGTTCGAGACATATAAAAGAATGCAAAAGAATATTAGAGTTGATATGTTAAATCCACATTTTATTTTGTTTCTGATTACTGGTTGAATCTTGACTCTCAGTTCAAGTACGAGGCTAAAAGCATGACATGAAGACAACAATGTACGATTTTTTTTAATTTAACAATAGGTCAACTTATCATTCTTGCTTCCTAAAAAACATATCAAACATTTTGTTTGATAAAATAGAAAACAAAATAGAAAACATTTCGCTTTTATAAAATAAAAACAAAAACAATAATCGGAATTTATGTTTTTGTAAAAATAAAAAAAATTAAAAACATAAAATTAATAACTAAAAAAAAAAGTTAAAGTGGTTAAACATATTGGAATAAATGGTTATTGACTGCGTTTCTTCGTGAATGGATGCATCATGAGAAAGCATCACTTCATGAAAACCTAATAGCTATTTGTCTTTCTTTATGAATGGATGCATCACTTCATGAGAAGTATCGTAGAAAAGGACACGGCTTTTCGAATGGTCACAAATAAGTGTCGTTCTTTTTCTATTTGGTTGAAAAAGAAAAAAAAACTCCATAATCCTTTGTCTTCCTCCAAAAGATTTTCTCTCCATTGTCCACGATCTTGACGTTCGATAGATCAACAAACAGATCTACAAAGTTTGTTCATTGATCTTCTAGACGGAGTGATACTCTTAGAAGAAAGGTGATATATTCTATCTTGGGAGATAATTAATTACTCTCAAAACTCAAGCACTAGGACGAGTAAATTTGTCTCAAGGAAATAACGTGAATTCGTCGGACTAATATCTATAATACATATATATTTTCTTGTATTGTTGCGTTGATAATTTTTATAACAAAACGAGATAAGTTAATAATTCTTATAAATTTTTTCCTTCATAAATTTTGAAAAGATATCAACATCATATCTTTTCTCCATTGTTAATAAGAAAAGTCTTAATTTTTTTCTTTTTAAAAATAAAAGAAAGACAAAATTTGGTATATACATATATTTTATTTGAATATATATATATATATATATATATATATATATATATATATATTAATTTTTAAAAAATACATCTAAAAACTGACCTAAAAAACTAATTGGTAAATGTAAAAGAAAGTGAAAAGGGAGAAAGAAAGGTTAAAGAGAAACAAAGAGCCTGAAAAGTTAGTACGCCAAATGGGAACCCACACTTTTGTTGTTATCTTTAATGTCTTATGTCTCTAATCACATCCACATTTCAACCCTTCCAATGCCCTCCAATTACAAAAGTACCCCAAACCAACATACTACTACTACTACTCCAACTCCAACTCCACCATTTCTTTCTTTTAAAAAGAAAGAAATATTTTTTAAAAAATAATATCAAAAGAAGAGATTGTATTTTTGTTGGAGAGACAAAAAAAAAAAAAAAAAGGCGAATAGTTAAAGAAAATGAAAAGTTAGATTTAAGTGAAAGAAATGGTGGGGTTCACTTTTCCATTGATTTTGGGGGCATTGAATTGATTTTATAATTTTTGTATTGGTTGGTGTGTTACCAAAAAAAAAAAAAGTATATAAAAATTTAATGAGTGGATATTTAACTTTTCTTTTTATATATATATATATATTTAGGAGAATGTAATGTAAATACAAAGTAAGGTTTGAAATAATGTACAAAAATAATAATGTTGAAATTGATGCATAGTATAGAAATTAGGAATAGGAATAATAAAGAGAATGGATTTTTGGTTTGACAAAAGATTCGGCGCTCTCTCTCTCTCTCTTTTCTTTTATTGTTATAATACAAAGAAAAAAAGACCAAACGTGTCGTTGTCTTTGATTTTGATTTTGCCACATCCTTTGTCTTTTGTTGGACCCCATTCCTTTAAAGACAAAAAGACATTTCTATTGTGTCGGACCCACTTCTAAATATTTAATTTTCTTTTCTTTTCTTTTTTATAAAATAATAATGATAATAATTTAATTAATCATCTCTCTCTCTCTCTCTATCTCTCTCTCTCTCTCTCTCTCTCTCTCTCTCTATATATATATATATATATATATATATATATATGAACTTTGGTTGGGGGTATCCCAAACATTTTGGATGGGTATTCTATTATTCCCTAATCTCAACCTTTCCATCTCCTAATGCTTTATTTCTCTCTTTATGGGGATAATAAATGTAATACTAATTAAACATTTAACTTAATTATTAAACCTATATATATATATATATATATATATATATATATATATATATAGTTACTTACCTTTTAGTTTACAATTAGCTTTTGTTAAGTTTTCTAATACAAAAGAAGGGCTTTTAGCATTTAAGAGTGAGTGATTTTAATTAAATTTTCTTTTTCAAAATTTTCAAATTAAAATAGAAATAGAATTTTTACTTGTTTATTTCTAACATAGGAATGTAAATTGTTGTTAGAATTTCAAATTGGTTAGACAATATAGAAATTTAAACTTTTGACTTTAAGAAAAGGAAAAAAGAATATTTGACATCATTTTGACTAATATATATTCTATTCAAAGAAATAATTATATTGTTTGTGAAGATGATGATGATACTAATATATTTGATGAAATAATAGAGAGGATATGATTAGTAATATTAGAAATTAGGATGATGTATGTATTCAATGATAAATGAAATCCTAAAGTAAACTCATGCTATAATAAATTAGGATAGAGATCCTAATTTTAAAAAAATTTAATTACATAGAATATTACTCAAACTATTCATTAAGTTTTACTTTTTTTTAATACCTTCAAATATAAAAAAAAATGTCATTGTCTATTAGATTAATCGTCAAAATAGACTATTATTAACTATCACAGATAGACAATGATATATACTGATATATGTGTGTGAATATATGTATGATATAAATTAATGATGTTATACATATAGTTATTTGATGACGTGTATTACTTTAAGAATGATTGGTCCACCAAAGCCTAAGTCCATAGAAAAATAGGGACCTCTTTCAAATATATTTGAATGATAAGGTTACATTCCAATGCCCACATTTAGGGTCACGCATTAATACTTAGCCACAAAAAGTGTACGATAACTAACTAATAATGATTTTTAGCTAAGCCTTTGAAAATATCAAACAAATCTTTGATTTCCCACATGGGTGTGAAGCCCTATCAATCTTTGTCTTTATATTATTTTGGCTTTTTTCTCTAGTTATCTTTTTGCCCTCCTTATTTTAACTATGTATGTATTAGTTGTTAATTGAGTTATGCTGACGTTGACCGATAATCGAAGACTTCTTTTATTATACTTAGCTAAATGAATCCTAGTCAAATTCATTAGTCTCTTCTTCGTTAGCGTTCCCTTTCTATATGTATATATATATATATTATGGTTTGAAGTTAAAAGTCTAATCAATGTGTGTGTGTTTCCTTTATAAAGTCAAGTAAACTCTATAGGCCATAAAGTCTATATAATAATAAAGGAACTAGCTAGCTTGATTGCATAGAAATTAAAACTTAGGGTTGTTTTCATGTGGCTTTATTTACTACTTTTTTGGTATACAAACATATTGTTTTTTTAGGCAGATGAAGAATTAATAGGTAATGTTAGGTATTCAAATAAATAGGGTTTGTCTTAATTAATAAAGTAATTGATCACACATGGTCTATGGATGATTGAAAAAAGGAATTATAAAACTTAAATTTATTTTTTTTTCTTTTATTGCTTGTTAATTTGTTTTAGAGTAAAGTTTCTCTAATTGACCCTTGTGAGGTTCTTTATTTATTTATTTGTTTATTTTTAAATTTGAGAAGTTTATAGACAAAAACATTGACATAAATTTGGTCTAGTTTTTTTAAAATTATTACAATAAAGTTGGTGTAGATAATCATGTAGATGTACAAACATATATGTAGAAGTTTTTATATTCAATATTGTTTAATACTTATTTCATCTAACTTTAAGTTTATTTTTATTTCGAATTCTAGACAATCGTAGAAAACTGTTTTGGTCTTTATTAAGTTTTTTCATAAGTTGATACATGAGTCTTAATTAATGAAATATGAGTCCTAATCTAATACACAAAATATAGTAAATGATATTTGTCCAAAATTTAGATTTAAAAAAGTAAGAATATTTGAAAAGGAAAAGGAAAAAGAAAAAGAATGAAATTAGGATGAGCTTTTGGGTTAAGATCAAATAACACCTAAGTTCAATATTCATGTGGTCACTAAAAAAAGAAATTTTTAATCGATCTAGGTATACTTTAATCGATTATAACATATAACTAAATATATATACTCGTTCCTTTGAGACCAGAAGTTAAAATTTATGTGCTTTACTTGTTGAAGTACTAGAAAAAGAAATACATTTTCAATCTGAAGATTAGAGGTCTATGTATCCATACCAGATGTTATTAAACTCAAAATTAATCAATATATGTACACGTTAATTCTTTTAGTCTTTGTTGATACAAATTTTAAAAATCAGATATTATCATCACGTAACAACGGTAAATTTGTAATTTGGAAAGAGAATTTGCAAAAAAAAAGTTTGTGATGGTAAAGTTAGAGATGAAAAACTATAGAACAGAGAATCTTCAGTAAGTTTATGCTATATAGGAAAGTTGTTAGATACCTCGCATGAAGTTATAATAATTTATTTATAAAATGAAATATATAAAGCTTACTTTTTTTTCATTGTAGGATTAGATTAGATGGATTTTTTTCTCGTTCTATACGAGTTAGGATTATGTCTGATTGACTAAATGACTAAGTTGGTCATTGATTCATATTTTGTTGAGTTCAACTACTCCCAAACAAACTTAGAAAATACTCTTACTGTTAGGATGAGCATCAACCGGTCGAAGTCGGTTTTTCGAATTTTTATTTGATAGATGTTTAAACCAACCCCGACCATTGGTTGATTGATTGATCACCATTCTATGTCGTTTAAGCTTTTGAATTTTTTAAAATGTTGTCGATTCAGATTTTCTCAAATCAAAACTAACTACGACCCTTTCTTTATCTCCAATCGGCTGTCTTTAGCTTATGACTGTTTTTTGATCTGTCATGCTCACTTCCAATCTACTGCACAACCATTCCCGCTTTAAAAATTAGAAGTTGTAATCTTTCAAAAGAATACAAAATGGTTAAAATGCAAATGGTAAATGAACAAAAACCTCATGAATATTCTCAATACCTATTCCCCAAGTACCAACCATCCGTACGGACTTTGGTGGGCCTTTACCACATCAATATGTGAGAAAAAGAAAAAAGAGAAAGTAAAAATATATTAACTATTAACCTATCCATTGTTCCATAAAGTATATGTTTGATAGCATATCTAGAAATTAGATGTGTTTTTGCAAATAATTCAAGAACTATAGTTTAGTATATTTATATTCTACATATTTGGTCATTTTTTCTACTACTTCTATCATAATAGTTTGTTGAAAAAAAATAAAAAAAAATTATTGTTTTCGAAAGTCTCAATATTTAGATCATAGAATCTAATAATACTTTTTTTAAAAAAAAAATTGTACAAATATTGTTTGAATCTATTTGATTGAATTAATACAAAACATAAAACATAAGTTCAAATTGCATATACCAAATAAGGACTATGAGATGAAAGTTATAGATTGGGAATATAGAAAAAAAAAATGGAAAGCATAAAATTCATAATGCTTTAGATTTTGAGACATAAATGTCCCATCATTGATTATTTTGAGAAGTTTTATGACAATAGTCCCACCAAGCATGTACCAACTTCCCTTCTATGTAGGTTTCCTTTAATGTGCAATAGTTTATTCAATGCCCTTTCTTTAGGATACATTTCTCTTCCTAAATAGAATATATATATATATATATATATATAATTAAACAAATAAATATGGGTAACTTTGATTTTTATAACACATATTTATGTATACACTAGTGAAATGTAATCAATTTAATTGATTGATTCAAAGGGTGTTTTCTTATATGATAAAGGAAAATAATTAGGTTGTGGAACTAGTAGAATTTTATTACTTTAAAAAAGAATCATCACGTGATAAATTTTTATCGGATAAATAAGTGTAGGTCAATTAACATTTAAGTTTTTTTTTTTCTATTCTCACAATATGTAAACTCCATATGAATTATGATAGATCGTTACCATCTTTTTTTTTTTTTTTTGTTAGATCAATGAGGTGGGTAATTGTCTCTATGGATACTCTTACAACATTTACTTATTAGTCATCAATATGTATTTGTAAAAGACATATCTGTGGATGTCTATTTTTTTCTTTGAAATGAAAATTTCATTAAACCTAACAAAATCGTCATTAAAAAATAGGAAAAAAACAACTAAGAAAATTAAAGTTCCAGTGAGTCTCATGCACTTTGTGAACAGAAGAAAAAGGTAGGGCACTAGAGCTACAAAAATTACAAGAACATCTACAAGTAACAATCAGAAACAACCCTTAAACTCTATCTTACCATGATTAATGATATACAAATATAAAAATTTGAATAATTAGGTATTAAAGATTTGTTTAACACATACACCAATACAAGATATCATAAACAAATTAGTGGTTGTTTGTAATCAAAGATTTATACATAAATTATTTAGCACATGGGTTTCAAATATAAAAACTAAAGTTTCTAGATGTGGTGAAACACACAATGGACACATAAGATAATGAAGAAACAATCATATTAAATTACTTAAAACATTATTGTAAATTATGTAGTAATGATATTTAAAATGAAAAGTTGGTGAGTAAAAAAGGGTATCTTTGGATGTCGAAAAAAAAAAAAAGAAAAAAAAAAAGAAAATTTGAGCAATTGGGTATATAGAGGACAAAATGGTAATATTTTGGGAAATTTTTTGAATAGATTCTCAATTGAGGAAGTGTGGGTCCCACTTCCTACTCAACACAATGTGATTTCACTTTCAAAGGGTAGAGAGGAGAAGAGCATTCATCCAACTACACAAATCTTCAACCTCTTTTACCTCTTGAGCGATTGAAAGATTTAGAGAGAATTCCTAATTTGATTGTCAAATTTTACAAATATTTAGAAAATAATATTTTTTTTATTTAATTAAGAATTCATATGTTTGTAGGATAATTTTAACTTTATGATTAACATTAATTATATAGGTAATTCGAAATTAAGAAGTATATTTTGCCTTATTTACATAATATTTATCATTATTGTGTAAATTATAACTTCCTTAATTATGATTTTAATTATTAATAAAAAATCGTTATCTTATATAAGTTATTTTAGATTATCATCAAATAATATATCTTTGAATATGGAAATAATTTCCTTATTCACGTAATCTTATTTCCTCCATCATCGATTCTGATTTCATTCTTCATCAATTTTCAATTTATTTCGTTTTTTTTTTTTTTTGCTATCTTCATACTTTCGGTTAGTTGTCTTCCTCAATTCCTTATATTTTTCCTTACTCCATTACATCGTAGATTTCCTAAAACATTTTAAACTTCGATTCGTAATATTACATTTTGATATATACTATTTAATATATACAATTTATAAATATGTTGATATATAGTTTTCAAAAAATATGATATATTGATTTTGTTATTTAGTGTATATATACTGCTTCATATATACAATAATACATATAACTTGACATACATTTACTAAAAAATATGATATATTAAATTGATTTATGAATAGTATATATGAAATAATATATTATATATTTTATGAATGAAATGTTATGTCTTCAATTTGTTAAATTTAGTAAGAAAAAATTACAGAACATGAAAAAAATCTGCGTATGTACTATTGTATACATACAGTAGTATATATGTAACAAATCACAAAACATAAATGTATTATTCAGTAACATATGTGAAAAATCAAAATACGAGGAACATACTGGAATATATGCTACGAAACGGAAGAATAAATAACAAAATTTTTAAGGAAAAGAATACATGCTACGAAATGGAAGAAGAAAGAACAAATTTTTTAAAGAAAAAATATATGCTACGAAACGAAAGAATAAATAATATACGGAAAAAAAAAGACTATCTGTATCACGAGAAGCAAATCGGAAGGGAAGAAGAAAGAACAAATTTTATTTGTAATAGAAAGAAAATGTCGACACCAACATTGATGATCATGAAAAATTAATTTTTGGTTGAGCATGAAATTGAAAATATTTATTTTTTAGGATAATTAAAAATATTATTTCCATATAAAATAACAATTTATACCATATTTAAATTATTAAATTAATAGATACAAATATATATATATATATATATATATATATATATATATATATATATATTAATAGTTAAAGGAATTACAATGTGATTGATAATTAAAAAAATATTGTTCAAGATTAATAAAATTTAGATAATAAGGTAAATTTGTCCTAACTTTTATGAAAAATGTTAACCGATTTATGTAATATATTAAAAAGAAATATCCATTATGTAATATCATATAACAATTTAGGTTATTCTAGTTGAAATCCCTTAGTATTATAATAAGAAACCAGACCCTCAATTACATATAAGTGTCAATTAAACTATAAAAAAAATGAATGGTTTGCTAGTCGACAAAATCTCATATTCCCCAATTCTCGATATACTAAACATAAAATTTTACATTGCCATAATTACTTAAGGTTGTTCAACTACACTCTTTAAGTTTATAAAGTAGTTGCACAAATTTAAAGTTGAAGGATAAGATAAGATTAGATTACAAATGAAAGTGATAGGTCTAAGGGTAAATTTAGCATTTTTAATAAAATAAATTTTTTTAGAAAGAAAAAACATTGGGGAAGACACGTGCAAGAGTATCTTATTAGGTTATAATAGAAGGAAACAAACATGTCAGAAGTGTATGTCCCATCTTGACCTTGACTGTTCCTTTGAATGCCGCACTTCACTTCCCAATTGGCCACATCTCCTCCCCAACCCCCTAATCACCAAATTCTTTTTCTTATAAATTACAAATTTTGTTCTTCAAATCAAACTTTTAATTTCTTTCTCCACATCTAAAGATTAAAAAAAAAAACAAAGTATATGATAATCTAAAACCCCTGTCATACACCCACCACCACTAAGATAATGACAACAATAAAAGAACCCAACTCCTTTTCCACAACCTTCTTCTGTGGACTATACACCCATTTTTCTCACTTTTATTCAACTGTTTCCTAAGCATCTTTTTTTACAAACAATGCATAGAAAGACTAATAGTAAAAGATCTACATACTTCATTAGAAAAAAAAAAAAACTTCAGACTTTAATGTGAGTTTTTTCTAAAGGGATCAATTAAAGGAGGCAATAGCTTTTTTTTTTTTTTTCAAATCAAAAAAAATTGAGGGCTAACCCATTTTTATGTGCCAAGCATATACAAACAACTACACCCTCTTTTTCCTTCACTGCACATATATATATTATATATATGTTAAAGAGAGATGACACTGTTTCTAAAGAGATCTTAAAGAGAGAAATAAACCTCAAAAAGGGAATGAAATCAAATATTTTAAGGAAGAAAAAGAACCTCCACCATTACAACCCACCAGCCAAGCCAAAGGTAAGGAAAGGAAAAGAAAGGAAAGGAAAGGAAAAGGATATCTTTCTTGCTTTTCCTCTCTCCTTCATTCCATCATTGTCATATTCAATATGGTTTCACACCAGTTGGAAGTTGCTGTGCCGTGTGTATTGCTTCAAAGATTCTTCTTTGGATTGTCTTTTCCTTTCCCCATCCAGACCCAAACCGTATTTAAACATTGTCATCAACCCAGACAGATAACTGAACAACCCACATCTGAGCCCATCTCAAATGGAGGACAATATTTCCCACTTCCTCTCATAGCTTTCCCAAAATTGTGGGTTCAAGAGTCCGACAAGCATTCAGACTGCCGTTCTGCTTTAGCGCTCTATTTGAACTTTCATTTCTCATCAGGCTGCCATAAGATACGCCCACCGTTACTTCCTTTCCCGGGCAAGAAACGTCATCGTTCATAAGTCTACAGTCCCGATTTGAAATAATAGTAGCTGGATGGGTTGGTTAAAGAACAAGAGCCATAATCCTCTACCCACCCGCAGGTTGTTTTTGCTCTGTCGATTTCACTTGCACTGCAGCTGTATGAACGTAAGGGAAACCTGCAGGTACAAGTTGATGAGGATTACCAGAAGACTGTGCAGCTGCAAACTGAGCAGGATGGAGAATGGCTTGTGTGGGTAAACCACCACCGCCACCGCCTTTCATATTGTTAGCCGCCGCAGCAGCAGCAGCAACAGCCTTTGCAGGATCAGTAGTGCTGCTGCCTCCGAGTGTAACAGGGTGGCAGAGGGATAGCATTCCATTGGAGGACGTTCCTCCTGAGCCCTGTGGTTGTGATTGCTGCTCAGGACGACGCCTAGGAAGATAAAAACCACTCGAAGGTGAAACAGTTGCACTACTACTAGAAGAATGGGAAACTTGCTGCATATAAGGGAAGAGTAACTGTGCTTGCTGCAATGTCTGCTTCGCCAAATGTTGTTGCTGTTGTTGCTGCTGCGACTGTTGGGATAATTTATTTCCAGAACTTGAAGAGGTCATTTGATTATTGCCAAGAATCGACGTAACGTTCCTCCCACCAACAGGAGATGACTTCTGCTGGGGCATAGATGTAGGATTCTTTGTCTGCTGCGAAGATAATGAAGATGATTGACCAACTTTGTGGCCCAAAGAACCAGAGGCAGCAGTCCGTGGGCTTCCACCAGCACCCTTTGAGATTGACGAATTAGTCGGTGAACCAATCATTCCAGGTGAAGGTGATTGATTACTGTTTGCAGGTTGCTGCCCTTGGGATTGTGTTGTAGATTTTGAGCTGGCTGAAAAAGAAATCTGAGAGTGGTTTGGCTGTGGACGGCCCTGCTGTTGGGGAAGATTTTTGATGGATGATGTATTTGATGAAGACAGAGGGGGTGTTTGAACCTGAGAAGAGGTGGCCCTTGCAGAATTTTTCCACTGAGGAGATTGAGCAGGACTATTGCTGTTACTTTGGACGAGATTTTGAGAATAAGACAAAGCATTCGGAAACTTCGCGGCCATTGAAGATGCAGGTGTGTGCTCACCATAAACATTGCCATTACTTGTTGTCGATGTTTTGGTCCTTGCTGCAGCTGCTGCTGCAGCAGCATATTGCTGTTGCTTTTGAAGCTGAATTATTTGTTGTTGTTGCTGCTGCTGATTTCGCTGCAGTGGATGCTGAGAACCACACATGTTTACAGTGCCCATCGAAGACGGCACAACAGAACCTGAAGGTCTAGCAGCAGAACCGAGGTTAAGAGTTCTAGCAGAGCTGTCAACAACGGCAGCCCCAGCTGGTATTGTAGAAAGCGATGTCTCAGCTAAATCCGATCTAGAGAAGGCAATGGACTGACCAACAGTTGGAGGAGCCTTTACAGAAATGTTTTTTCTCTCATCCTCCCCAACAGATGAATGTGCTGTTTTTCCTTCTTCAGCAACACGATAATTCTTTTTCTGCTGGGCAGCCTGTGCGGCAGCAGCAGCAGCCATAATCTGATGGTACCCTTGCCTGGTGATCTCAGGAAGACTTTGAAAAATAGGATGATTTGGTGATATGGATGAAAGGTCAAGTCCAGGGGCAGAAGGCGCCCCGTTGGGAGGAGCAAAAGACAAAGGAATAGTTTGAGATTGTTCCAGAGCCTTTGAACCCTGTGACTGTTGTTGGGGCTGCTGTTTTTTGTCATTAGGTGCACCACCCGCGGCTGGCATTGATGCAGGAGTCATCAAAGCAAAATTGGGAGTATGAATTGGCATCGGAAAATTTGGGCCATAGACACTCAAATTAGCAAGATTCACTCGACTATCGGCAGTCGATGGGCTATCTTCACCACCAATCTCAGGCTCAAGTTGCCTAGTTTGATGAGAACCATGGTTCTGCTGTGGCTGCTGTGGCTGCTGAGATTGAGATGGCTGGTTTCTAGATGCAGGAAAGCCTTGAAAGTTCCCACTGACACTGCTCCCATGTGGCCTCTGCTGCTGATTAGATACATTCTTCTGAGAAGATGAGGAACCATTGGCAGTATTAGCATTTTGAAGCCCCGGTTGATTAGGATGAGACTGAGGTGGAGGTTGCTGCTGAAGCTGTGAAGGATGAAGCATTTGTGAAGAATAAAATGACCCATTGAAAAATGGCATCGAGTGAGCATGGGTTCCTCTATACGCTGGCGGTGCCCCAACATGTGCAGGAATTGGGTATGTATATCCATTGTTCTGCAAAATGGCTAAATACTGTGGTTCATTGCCAGGCACGCCCGAATAATTGAAACTCATTGCAGGTGCCGCAATTGCTGCAGCGGCTGAGGTACTAACAGAGGCAGGATTTGAAGCATTTGAAGCCACACTGCCATTGGCATTCCCACTAGAAGGAGGAGACTTCACAGAAACCGGCCTAATAGAAGTGGCTACCGCTGCCTGTTGCTGACTCAGTGGCAGAAGGAAAGCAGGGCCGTGCTGAAAATCAACAAGAGGACACCAAGTTCAGCACAAATGCAGAAGTGGGAGAGAAGAAAGAAGAGAAGAGATAAATTGGAGAGAAAGCTATACCAGGATATTGCTAGGAGCTCCTGGGGGTAGCGCTTGCTGAAGCAAAATTTGCTTTCTCTGGGAGGCATCCACAGCATTAACAGCTTGAGAGCCCCTATCCTTTCCAGAATGACCTGAGAACATTCCAAGGCCCTGGCCCTTATCCTGCATTGCATTTATCCCGCCTTTCGGAAGATTTCCTTGCAAATCTGCAGAGGGCACAATGCTGTGAGTTCCATGCTTGGGCCCAAACAAGGAACCAGAACCCGCTGCTGCAGGCCAAAACGGATTCATCCGCGCAATTTGCTGGTGATACAATATATTCCGAGCAACGTAGAAATGAGTAGCACACCTCTTCGGCCGAGGTTGAGGAAAAAGCAAATTTGGCGGCTGTTATAATCCAAACAAGGATAGATTTAGGAAGTGCATAGAATGGGAAAACAAGGAATGAAGTTGAAAATCATGCAGAAATATAACTACCTGCAAAGCAGCAGTAGGCAACGCGCTTCCATCAACAGACCCAACTCCTGGTAGCGGTGCCACATATCTGCTAAGAAACGACAGCGTCATTCCAATGGAAGTAGAACAAAGAAAAACACCAATATATACTGCTAGCTAATAAGCATAGCAAGGTTCCCAATAAAAACAATAGATTGTGGCAACCGTACCCCATAGGAGGCAGCCCACTTGGCCATCCGGGTAGAGACATGGGCAAAGGAAGAGAGGTCGCTTGAACTGAACAAGATAAGTGAGAAAAAAAACCACTAATTCAGCAACCCATTTGAAGCAAAAACAAGAAAGGAAAAGAGAAGGAAAGGGGTGGCTGGGATGATTTGAGAAATCGGGAACCTACCAGCAGATCCAGTCTTTTCAGAGCCGGGCTGCGACGTTTGTTTCGAAACATGCTGGTGGAGTTTGTTGGAGGCTACATTTGCAGTGGCAGCATCTCTATCAGTCGCCTTCTCTAAATCAAGCTGAAGGCCAATATTTCTATCTTTTCCAACAATGGGTTTCTTTGAATCAGCTTCTTCAACCGGTATAGCTTTAGACTCCACATTCACCGCCTCTTTAGCACCGAGTCTGATTGTTCCTTTGTCTTCTTCCTTTATCAGAGGCTTCATTTCCTACATAAATGTAAAGCCAAACTCGATTATATACAATTAAATCCAACATGGGCCAGAGCTTTAAAGCAAGTGGGGAGGAGAAGGTAGGGTGGCCCCGCTTACCGTGTCTGCATCTATGACCATAGGTTTAGCATCTACGGCCACAAAATCAATCTCACCATCTCTTTCTGGAGAAGCTCGTAATGGTGGAAGAGCCTGTACAACACAAGGACGAAAAGTCCAAATTTTTCATATTAAAAAAATAAAAATTGATTGAGAATATTCTTTTTTTTTTTTTAATTTTTAGAAGAAGAAGAAGAAGAAGAAAATTATCTTCACCATCAGATCTATCTTGTACTTATCATCCCGCTGGTTCTCAACATCGAAGGTTGATGAATTTCTGAATACATACCAAAAGAGGGGGAAAGAAAAAAAAATTAATTAAGCAAGTCTGGAAAGAAAATGACTTTTTTCCTACAAAATCTGGTTGTTGATTCTTACGATTTAGTCGTTGTCATATCCTCTCGCTTATCTTCAAATCTAGGGCCATTTGATTCCTTCAAGGGAGATTGGGGTTCTTCCTTACTTGAACCCAAATCTTTATCTTCTGATTCTTCAGTCAATGGCTTAGAATTGGACATAGCACTGGCTGTTTCCACCTTCATAGATTCCGGATGGGACTCTAATGCTGGTGGTAAGGCCTGAGAATTACCAGCTTCGTTTGAAACTCCACCATTTTCAACTCCAGATCCTGCAACTTTCTCCACATTTGATGAAGGGATCTCGGCGTTAATGGGTTGATCGGCCTCCTGCTTGGCTGTTGATGAAATGGGGCTATTCCGAAGGCTGAAAGTAGCGGTGTTCTCATCGTCGTACTTCACAGGACGCGGTCTTTTCCTCTTGGGTGCTGTAAATTTCACATCGGATACATAAAAATAAATATTGCGTCAGTTTCTAAAAAAAACTGTTGTTACTGAAAAAGGAAAAAGAGAATAATCTGACGAGTGATTTCAGAGCTCCCACCCCAAAAACAAACATTTAAAAAAAATTGCTCACCGGTGGCTGATATTGGAGTGACAGAACAACTGGAATTTTGAGGCAAAGTTGAAGGGGTAGGCAAAGCAGAAGAAGCGTTGGAAATCGGGGATGAAACTCTGGATTTCGCATCGGTGGTTGATTTCGGATCGAACTTCATTGAATCAGTAGTAGAAGATGGTTCTTGTTTAGGAGGAGCTTGAGGTTGCCTCATCATACCGTACAAGACTTCAGCAATCTCGATCTCGATCTCATCTTGAGCCATGGGTGATGGTTTTGAGGATTTGAGTGGCCGTAGTTTAGGTCCTGTTTGCTTCTACAACAGCAGACGGCTCGTCAGATACACCCCTTTTTCCCCCAAAAAAAAGAATCAGAAAATATATAAAACGGAGTAGAAGTAAGACCAAAGACCGACCAGCTTCTTCCTCACCGGAGCATTGGAAGAAGAAGGCGAGGCTGGAGGTTGAAGCGTCACCATTGATGTAAGACTTGGCCTCACTGGCGATGTCGAAGCTTGCCGGTGAATGGCTTCGGTCACCGTTCCGCTCCCCGCCGCTGCTGGCCAACATTCATGAGACCGCTTCGTCGAGGCTGAAACAAACACAAAATCGTCAGAATCGTCAGAACCTCTTTTTATGACCTAGGGCAACGAAATCCATGGCAGTAGGTTTTCCGTACCTGACCGGGCTTTTCTCGGCACCGACACACCAATCATTTCATCGGCGGCTTTCCACGACGGTGCTGCTCTAAAACTCTTCGCCGGTGGATAACTCTTCCGATGGTTCAAAATCGTCGCTGGATTCGGCGGAAGCATTCTAACGGATGCTCCACCACCAGTTCCACCACCACCACCATCATCGTCTTCCTCATCCTCTTCATCGTTTACACTCTCTTCAGAACTATCTTCCCCACCGTCTTCTCTATTACTACCACCATGAATCAATCTATCAGCTCTTCTCCTCTTGCTCCTGCTTAGCCGATCTCTATCCCTATCTCGATCTCTGTCTCTATCCCTATCTCGATCTCGATCTTTCTTCCCACTGCCTCGATCTCTCAACCTCACGGTATCCTGTAACTCCAGTGGTCCATCATCCTCTACAGAGAAATACAAAAAATCAGTAAAAATCAAAATCGAAAAAAACCAAAAAAAGAGAGATGATAATTATAACTAATAATCATCATCGGAAACAGTTAGATCTGAGAAAATTGAGACCTGGAGAGTCACGAAGACTACCACTCCTGTATCTCCGTCTAGAAAGCCCGTTAGAGGCCACCATGTTCGTCGTCGTCCTTCTAGCTTCTCTGTTCCTATCCATATCAGATACGATTCGATTCTTTCCCTCTTCCACCGAATCAACTATACCGAAACACTAATCTCATCTCCAACAAAAAAAAAAAAAAAAAACCCTAACTGAAAAATCGCCGGAAGAACACAACGCCAAGAAAAAGAAATTCCAGATTCCCGGCCGAAAACCGGTTAGAAATCAAAGAAGAAAACAAGATTTCTCCACTAAAAGAAACCTATGTATGTGCAGAAGAAGAAAAATCGTAGCTTTTCGTTTATCTAATCCTCCAATCTATATTATCTGGAGCTTGTTAGTTCTTCCTTTTTCTCTCTCTCTCTCTCTCTCTCTCTCTCTTTTTCCTTTTCCTCTCCCCCACCCCTTCAAACTCTGTCTTCTTTCTTGCTCTTGCTCTATTTCACTTAAAGCGAAACCCACACCCAGACCAATATGAACGGCTGAGATTTCGCCTCCCTAAACGCCAAGATATCCACACCGTCTATTCCCGACAGATCGTATGGTCAACATTTTAGTATAAGCCAACATGGCAAAATCAGAAACGTTGAATTAAGTGGGGACAAAGATGGGACCCTTACTTTATCATGAAACAGCCACGTGTCACAGTCTTTTCTTCCCTTCCAAGCTTTCATATTTACTCGCTACCGCTTTCCTATTTTATTCCCCTTTTTTTCAGTATCCTAATTAATTTTATTTTATTTTTCAAAAAGGAAAAACAATTTTGAATTTGCTTTTAATTTTATTTTATTTAAAAATTAAAATATTTTGCCCTACGAACTCAGATACAGTGATGAAGATAGAGAAATGTAGGCCACGATCGTAGTTTTAGGGGTTTCTTGAATTTTTCCAAAAGATGTGATGATGATGACTGGCTATAGCCGGTAGCCAAGACGTTGGTAAAAGCAACGCGACGATCGCAAGGAATCTAGGTGGCCGCAGAAAATATCGTTCCAACCGGTCAAGTTCATTATTCGGTTTCCACGTTTTCATTTTCTTTTTTTCACTCTCTTTTTTTGTAAAAAAATTTGTCGATATTTCAAGAGAAAAAATTAAATTTTGATTAGTGGGGGCCACGTGAAAAAGAAATTGAAAAAGCATTTCCTCTTGATGAAAATCAACCGTCCTGATCTCTTTTATCAACGTAATCACTAATTTTTCAATCGTTGGATCATTATCTGACGTAGCCACCTTGTCCCTTTTTCTAAACAAATTAAAATTAAACCCTAAAAACCAGTTTGATTCGACGCCGAGCTGGCACCGAACCAAACAGGCCCCTCCGTGTCGATCAGCGCGCCATGTTTTCCACCGTCCGATCCTCCCCATCCCACGGCTCTCCTTCCACTACAGACCCGGAGAAGGAAACTCCGAGTCACGGTCGCGGAATTTCCGAGAACCTATGGGCCCCACTCAAATACTTCCTTACATTATACAAATATTTAATAAATTAATAATTTCCTTCCCTCCCCTCTCCCTCTCCCTCTCCCTCTTTGGCCTATTGTCACGTTCGCCTTATGTGGCATCATATGCTGACGTGTCTCCCCCGGTCCCACTCCACGGTCATTTTTCTCTATTTTATTTACTTCCCTTCCGCAGTAATAATTTAAATCTGTTTTTATTTTTTAAAAGAAGAAGAAGAAGAAGAAGAAGAAGCGAAGTGGAAAGGACCCAACCAAGTATACAATTACATTATCTACGTGTCATGATGTTATTGGTTAGATTCTATCCGCTTACTGCATAAGCACCCACCTCGGATCTTCATCCATTTCCCGTGCTCACATGCGGGTAAATAACGAAATATCTAACACAATATCACGGCCACGATAACAACACACGCCTGTCACGCAAACCCACTCAACAGCCCCGTACGTTTCCGCAACGTGGAACGTTACTCGACGTCCATACCCTTGTGTGAGATTTTTATACACCAACTCACCGGTGGAGTTAGCATTACCCTATTAAAAAATTAATATTTTCGTGTAAGAAGAGAGTAGCCACGTAGGAAATAATATACCCCACCGGAAAAGGGTAAGATGGCCCTACCATTATCTTTTATTTTCTTTCTTTTTATTTATTTATTTTTTTTTAATCCCTTATTTGTCGGTTAGCAAATTTACAATTTCATGATAAGTTATATTATTATTTTTTTTCTTAATTTAAAATCTTACTACAAAATAAAAAAAAAAAAAAAAGAAACTAATGCCACGTGTAAACAGAATGTGAGAAATGATGGTACCTCCGTGGCAATCTTTATAACCGTATGTGTATAACCCTAGCCGTCACCACTGCAGCAATTGATACCCATAATTTTACTCTTTCAAGTTGGAAATTAATAATAATAAACACATACTATGCTCCTTCAAATCTTCATGTTTTGTTTTCCTCTTTATTTCCTTTTTAAAAAATATTTAAACTAAGGAATTTATTACACAATTTTGAATTTGGTGTATCTATATTTAACACAAAAGTTTATAGCTTTTTTTTTTCAATATAAAAAAGATAAAAGTAAATAAATTACTAAAAATGAAAAGATAAAATATATATATATATGTAGAAGAAAGAGAGAAAGGGTCTGACAATTTATAATTAACTTTTTATTTCGTCATGTTCTTTTCCCTTTTTTTTAATATATAGTATTAATATAGTATTTTGTTCAATGCATTATTATAATAATGACACGCTCCATTCAATTTTTAATTACCCTCCTAATGCAATTAGGGAATATGCTTTCTTTTCTCAAAACCTCATTTTCCTCCTTTTTTTTCTTTTATTTTTTATTATTTTTAGTATTATTGTATTTGTATTTATATTCATTAACCTAAAAATTAAAACAAAATTAGATTTTTTTTTTATTGTGTTTATTTTAAATGGTGTATTTTTGTCAAATTTAATTAAATATGTCAAAAAAAATATAGTTTTTTTTCTCTAAAAACAATTACACTAATGATTATTATAACCCTAACAATAACATAACTACGTGACATAAATTTCGAGTGACATAAATTTCGAGTGCAATCAAATTGATCACTCTTCTCTTATTAATTGGATTATGACTTTTTGTTTACGGATTTATATATGGTTCCATGTGGCATTACAGATGTAGAACATAAGTAAATAACATCAAATGTTGGACCGAGGTAAATATGATGGGAATACGGGTGATAATATGTTTTACAGAAATAAAATTTTATACGAACATTAAATAAATAATATATAATAAATTTTTTTTTTTTCAAATTGAAGAAACAAACTTATTTGAAGATTTATGTATTAAAACTTAGAATGGAATTCAAGGCAAACATAAATAGGTTATTATTGTTAAAAGCATTTAATTATTTTTCTCCATATAGTAAGTAAATAATTTTTTTTTAGCAAATTCCAGAGTAACTATTAACTTCATGTTTAATATTATTTTTCAATAAATAACTATACATATGATCATATTAGACATGAATAATACAACTGCTTTTCAAATTAATCAATTAACAACCAAGTGTTTTCTATTTTGATTTAAGGAAGGAAAAAAAGAAAGAAAAAAAAGAAAAAAAAGAGCATATCATATTGAACAAAATAAGAAATAAAAATATGACTTATTAACCAATAAAATAAATATGTTTAGGTCATTAATTTTTAAACAAACAATCATCTTTTTCTTTTCTTTTTTTTTTTTTTAATAACTCTTGTCATTTAATATTAATTCTATAAAATTGCAAAATTGGATATTAATAAATCTATAATGTCACGTCATTGAGGGAAAAAAAAATGATAATGCGACCATTCAAACTACTATATATTAATATTAACTACAATCTATTTAATTATACACACAAACGATAATAATCAATCATGAAGAATATACCTCAATAAAACAAAACTTCTAGTGAAAATTTGTTTTAAAAAATATGAAGATAAGATTGTCGGTTAAATTTTTATTGACATTTTCCAACTTTTTATTAAAAAGGACAAATGTAAAAATAATAATTATTTATTAATTAATTTATATTTTTATTTATTTATTGTATTTTTTTTAATATTGTTTAACTCTAAATTTTAATGATAATTGACATATATATGTTTAAAATTTTAAAAAAAAAAAACAAAAACAAAAAGATGGATGTTGGAAATAAATTTTTAATTAAAAATATAATTTAAATTTTAAACTATTAATTATATATATTAAAAAAATTCACATTTTACTAAACTAGGAAACAATTAAGGAGATAAACAAATAAAAAAATTTCTAAATGGAATGAATTAGAGTTTAAATAAAATTATAGTTTAAAAATGAAGAGAAGATTACTCATTTGAAGAAATGAATTAAAATTGTGTCCAAAACATTTTCAAATTGGGGAAAATATTAGACTCTTGGAACTTTGTTGATAACCTAACCTTTTTTCTGTTTTTAGAAAGAGTTTATTATATGTGTATGTGTTATTGGAAACACCTCATAATTAATAAATAATAAAACAATTGTTATTATATTATATGAGACTCCACGTAGTTTTTGGAAACAATCAAAGATGAAAAAAGGAATTATATATATGTTACATGATTATAAAAGTTGAATTTTATAGATGTAAAAGTCCATACTTAGTGGTCAATGTTATAGGATTATAAAATTTCATCATCACTCCGAATCGAAGAGATTCGAGTCCTTCAATTTTATGTTATTTATATATATATATATATATATATATATATATATATATATATATATATATATATATATATATATCTTTAAAATAATATCAAAAATAGTATTTAGTTTGGTTCTAAGATTATTTTTTTATCCCCTCAAAACCTAGGTTCAAGACTCATCCTTTACTTATGGGGCATTTTGTTGGAAAGAAAGTAAGAGAGAGCAAATTGTAAAGAGGGTTGTTGGAATTGGTAGTAGAAGAGCGAATGAAGCAATAGTGAGGCGTCTAAGTTTTTTTACGCCTAGATAAGAAAACACCTAGAACTTGGTCGCTTGATGAATTGAACATATGAAGAAGATGGTTGCATAGACTAGTGGACGCCCCGACTCAACCTAAACTGGTGGACATTTGGACTTAACATAACTGTAGAATAGAAACTTGTTAGATGAAGCCTGAGTCACATAACATACTCTTTTTAAGGCGTTTTGCAGCTCTGCTTGGAGTACAAACAGTTATTGATATTGCTACTGCATCTCTAAAGATAAAATAACCTAATACTGGATCATATCTACATCAGAACCAATCGAAAAACCAATACTGAAGAATGAAAATGCTAGGAATTAATCAAGACACAAAGAAGAGTTTTTTTTAGAGAACTTTGTAAGCGATACATTTTTTGATAGGCCGGCCAAAATGAGAGGACAAGGGGGACTATATATAGTGGTGAGTTTCATCGTGCCTCAACAATAAGAAAGTCATTAATGCCTTAGATCTATAATCCCTCAATGAACATGTTAAAATGTAACGCTTCAATAGTCATGTCAAAGCGTAGCGCTTTAACGTCGATACGTTAAGCAGTCAAAAGGCCTCGTCCCTCAATACTTCAAATAAAAGAATTTTAAAACAATTTAATTATAAAATAAAAAAAACATTGAAAACAATATATTATTATTTTATTCCTCACCTCGTCTAACCGCATGGTTGCAGCAGCACGCATGTGGAGATATCAACATGTCTACCTCCTCACCCCTTTATAGAAATTAAACAAAAATTTATGGTCTCACGATTATTGAAAAAGTCATTCAAACAAGAATTCATACAAAATCAAGGTTGTAATTCAATTAAAGATTGAAATTAATATGCAACTAAAACATAGATTCCCAATAAAGATTAAACTAAAAATTAATTATTAAGAAGTACCTTTTTGGTTTCTTATTGATCTTGGCATAGCTTCTAGAAGAAAAGATGAACATCAAAGACATCTTCAAAGAAATTGAGAAAATTTTATTGATGAATTTAGAGAAAACATTTACAAAAACTTGTACCCTAACTTACTTGGGATTGAATTGGGGTAAGATTTACAAAGAAAATACAAAGAAGTGGGAAACTTATACACTTTAGATGGCTAAATGAGCGCATAGATGTGCAAGTAAAAATTTGTAGTGTCGTGACGCTATGTTTAACCGTCATTGGCCCTGCTACGCCCGAAATAGAGACATGTTGAATTATATATATTTAACATCTTTAGTTATAATAATATGAATTTGGGATGCAAACTATCTTAATCTACTTTATACAATAATTTAGAATTTTGGAGCAAACCAAAATAGTACAAATTGAAAAGTTTAAGGTTGGAGTATGACTATTTTAAAATTTAGTTTCTAAAAAAAATAAATAAATAAATAAACTAACAAAACAAGCAACTAGCGAAGAAAACGAACAACGAGTAGACACAAACTTAGAAAGTAAATAGGAAAACTCTTCCACCCCAACATGATTTTATCTACAAATCAATGCATTTAAACCCAGACGATGAACAAATAACAATTTAATTTCATCCACATTTACGTTCCTCTTCATTATTCTTCTTACCCTACAAATAAAAAAAACCAATCATTAACCAAAATACTTATTTTTTAAAAAGTAAAAACCCAAATGGTCATTAATGTTAAACTAAATTTGAAAATGAAGATTTTTGAAAGTGTATGAATTGAAAAAGGAGAATTAAAAGGTAAGAAAAACTAAAATAGAATAAAATATAAGGTAAAAATATAAAAAGAGTAAGTTAATTATTAAAATGATATTATGTGGAGATTGGAGTGTGGAGTATAAGATGTGTAAAAGTGGAGGTGTCATGTAGGGGATTGTGTGGATATAAATATGCAAACGTCCCAAATATGGTCCACTACATCTTTTCTTTTTTCCTAATATTTTCTTCCAAATTTTTACTTTCCCCTCATCAATTTTCTAAAAACAAAAATAATACATTTTCTCCCTCTCCAAGTCTTAGAAAAACAAAAACAAATACACACAAACAATAAAGTATAATGAAGGCCCCACGGAACTTCATTTATTACATTTTCTTTTTATCATATATCTATGTTTTCCCTCTTCATGCCCAACTTAATAATAATAATAATAATATTTTCTTAGTTTTCAAAGTTTTGTTTCTCTTTTGATCGGTAAGTCAATTTACGATGGTTCCTAAATAAAGTAATAATCAGGAGTATAAGAATAACCTGATAACCTAGACTATCGGGTTGGATTGAAAGTTTTGGATTTTTTCGAGTTAGGGGTTGAAAAATTCAGGTTAACCCAACCCGATCCGAATTAATAATATTTATATTATATTATAAATATTTTATTATTTATTTAATATTTATGGATAATGTTTGGAATGTTGAACTTTTATGGATGTTTGAATTTTTAGATGTGAGTATTTATTGACGTACAACAATTTAATTTATATCGTATAAACATTAGGAATGAAAAAAAAAAGTAAATAATACAACTCGACAATTCGGGTTATTCGGATTGTCAACCCAACCAACCTAAAAATATATATTGGGTTAGAAATGTTCCTGAACCCAACCCAATTCTACCCATTTACATCTCTAATAATTATTTTATTTCCACATTAACCAATGACCTGTATTATTATTTTCTAATATATGTTTAGAGTGTCTAATTGTTGTCGTTATAATTTAATTGGTTGTCTAAAGTTTGATCTTCCACACCACCGTCACCACATATATCTTTTCAAAAAAATATTGTTCGTACTCATTATTGTTTAAATTAGGGCATTTTAACATGAGAGTTGTGTATGCAGAAGAAGTTAGAGTTTAATATAAATTTAATAATGATACATTCTAATAATTAAGAGAAAAGTTAAATACATAGTGAAATGTGCAAAGTTAATTCTATATGTGTTTTTTTTTAATAATCGTACGTGTATTTAAATTATTAAAGAATCAATATGTTTTGTTTAAGGTGAAGTACAATTGATTTTCTTTACTCATACTTGGAATCATAAACACATCAAATTAAAATGAGATTCACCACAAAGTAAAGATTAATTAAGAAAAAAAAAGGAATAAAAAAGAAAAAAAACTATTCAACTACATTATTAATTTATATTTTTCCATGAAAAAAATATACATAAATGGTCTTGAAACAAATAAAAAGAAAAAAAAAAAACTCAAAGGATCCAACTTTAGATACGAGAGAAAATGAAGAGTAAAAGTGTTTGTTTTCGAATTTTCTAAACTTTTTTTTGTTTGTTTAATTTAACCCGACCCAACTCATCTTATATTTGAACTAATTGGGTTGAGTCAATCTTATATCTATACAACTCGATTTTGGGACGAGTCGGTTAGAATTAAAAATCCACTATACCGTACTCATTTATGACTTGTAATATAAGATCAAATAATCTGGTTTGGTTTCAAACCACTTTGCTTGAAAGTTGAAACAAAAAAGAAAAACTCAAACGCTTGAAAGAAAATAAAGAGGAAAACTGTATAATTTTTAAGTTTCCAATCCATTCATTTAATTTGATCCGACTCGACTCATCTTAGATTTAAACTCATTGGCAAATTGCGACTAGAAACCAATAGTACAATCTTTTTTTTTTTTTTTTTTTGTAATTTACAATTTTATTAACTTGCAACCTGAAAATGACAAATATGAAATTTAGTAATTAATTCCACTGGCAGTGGTTTATTCCATTTTTTGAATATGATATTCCTCGTTAAAAAAAAAAGAAAAAGAAAAAAAAGACAAAAGATTTATCTCATTACTAACAAACAAATTTGAATGAATAATTTAGGAATTATAATAATAGTTTAGAAAATTAGGAATATGAATATTTTTAAAACCTAACTTTGCCATGATTAGTGAATTCTTTTATGAATATTAAAAACAATATTCAATTCGAAGACTAGTGCTCGCACGTGACAAACCCCCAAAATTAAAAATTTTAAAAAAAAAAATAAAAATGACTTTTTCTTTTTTCTTTAAGTAAAAAAAAAAAAATGTTCGCGCGTGTGAGATGCCACATGGGTATGCCCCACGTGCGACTAAAGGAGGGAAAACGTAGGGTTTGTTGGATGTTATCTACTAAGAGAGACTTTTTTTTAATAAAGATCCTCCCTTACCTTGTTATGCCACGTGTCGTTTGTTCAATGGACTGTCTTTTCACCGCATCACTGCACCCCCCCCCCCCCTCATCTTCCGAATTCCCCATTTCACTTTTTAATTAATTCTTATCATTAGGATTAGTCATTTTTAACGTGTTACATTAATTTTTGTTTCCAGGGGAATCATCTCAAATTGGTTCGAGAACTTTGGGTGCTTTTGTATTGGAATTCGAACAAAAATGAAATTGTAAAGATACTAAAGAAAAGCACAAGTTTTAAAATAAGATAAAACGTAAAAAAAGACAAGTTTAAAACATCGTTTAAACTAACATTACATGATTGAAACCAACACATGTGTGTATAAGAATTATTGTGTTTTTAACACGAGGAATAAAAAAAAATTAGGGACAAAACTTTAGGCAGCCCCGTAAAGGGCAGTCCTATGCCCTAATGCATAGAATTGGTAAATTTCATTGTCAATCCTACGTAAATTGGTTCTATTTTTGTTTGGATAAATTATTCGTTCTAATTGAACTTCTAAGATCTTGTTTGGTAATTTTCTTTTTCGAAATTCACATTTCTTTAGTTTTTGAAAATTTTAATTATGATTTTCAACTGTATTGAAAGGACGTGGATAGTTAAATTCTAAAAACAAAAGTAATTTCTTGAAAATATTTTTTTCTTTTTAAATTTGACTTGATTTTTTAAAATATTGAATAACTTTAAAAAAAAAACGCGATAACTTATAAGTAGAAGTAGCAATTTTAAGCTTAGTTTTAAAAACCAAATGATCGTCAAATGATCTAAATTAACGATCGGGGAAATCTTTTTTTTTTAAACCTATGGTATAAGGTTGTCTATCAAGCATTATTAAAATTGACTAAATTATTTAAGAACTAAGTGTTGTAGAATTAAACTACTTGTCTCTTATAATTTAACCAAATAAATTATGTTTTATGTATTTTAATTATTATGTGTTTGATAAATGAGTTTTAGAATTATTTCCAGATTTTGTGATATGAAAAATAGTTTATATTCTGATCACAACAAATTTATATTTTCCTTGCATCCACATTATGAATTTGAAATCTTAAAACTATAAAGTTTTATTTTTCTTCTTTCACATGTGAAAAAGAAGTAAATATTAGCATCCATACGATAACTTGCATCTTGAAAATTATTTGGCGTTTGTATATGATATCCGCGATTATTCCTCTCGATCTTTAATTCAATACACAAACTAATTGATTCTGCTATATGTTGTGTATTATCAATGATTTCCACCGATAAGATGATGTCTTGAGCAATTACTCATCCAGGATCATTGACACAAATAGATGCATCAGGAGTTCCATACAGATTACTTCTCTATACAATTTCTTTCAAATTCATTAAAATTTCATGTACTGATTCTTGATTATGTTAACAATTATAAATGAAAAAGCCACTAGAATTCTTTTTTCAAATATACTAAAAAAAAACCTATGATATATACGATGTATATTTACATTTATTCATACATTACTAATATATTCAACATATATCATACTTGGGATCTGAATGGAGAGGTGATCGATTTCAACTTACTAGTAACATTGAAATCTAAAAAATCTTTTTAGAGGAGAAATATTATGTCTTAAATAAATATAAACTAAATTTAATTAATAAATAAACAAATTAAAATTAGAAAATGATGTTAGTGAAGAAAAAAAAAGGTTACATATTTTGAAAAATTTGAAATAATGTTCAAAAGATTAAATTTATCCAAAGTTTAAAGCTAAAAATTGACCATGGATGTGTCCCTACCAAAACTAAACTCAAGGGGCAAGTAAATGGGCCTTGAAAATGGGCTTAGGGGCAAAGATTGGGAGAGGCATGATGGGCCACAACCCATTTTCAATACACTTTTGATGGGCCTTCCACTGTTTGTAACTAAGCCGACATGTCGATTCTATATATCAATCAATACAATTATTAGAATGAAATTGGCCGAAAGTAGAGACGGCACCGACACCTAAAGCTAAAAAAAAAAAAAAAAAAAAAAAAAACAATTACTTTAATTTAATTAAAGTTATTTAGTTAATTAAACATCCTCACTTTGTCCACATAACCCTTTCTTTCTTTCTTTCTTTCTTTTGGTTCACATTTCTTTTACAAATTTGTATTACTCAAAATTTTTTTAACATTAGTGTTTGATAATTCATGTGAATGATTCTAAAGAATTAGGAATCATGGGTTAATGAAATATAAAATTAATGTTTTTTTGGTTATAGAGTTTATGATCTTTTTGGGGAAAGCAAGGAGAGAGTTTAACAATTTTGATAAATCTATTACTTAATATTAGGCAAAATAATTTAGTAGACTAAATAATGAAGAGACCTAATCAGACATAAAATTTAGTCTATTTTTTATTTTTTGTTTTCAAAATTTGTGTTCCTTTTCTAAAAACTTTATATTTATATTTAGAAAAAGTTTTAAAAGAAACTTAAAAAGATTCTAAGAAGTTTTTTTTAGAATGACAAAAATAAGGTTGAAAATAGTGTTTATGAATTTAATTTTTTAAAAATATAAATATATCATCAAATGAATCTTATTTTTTAGTATTTATTTTATAATTTTGTTTGGATAATTTAAAAAAAAAACAAGCAATTTTTATTATAAATATATTAATTACGTGTAATGTAGATGTCCAAGCTTAATGTCTCGAAAAACAATATGTCCTATACCTATACGTTAGTGAAGTGACCGCCTATTGCTATTTTTTCTATAAATAGAGACATTTGGAGGATCTTAAAAGACATACATACATTAGTGAAAATTCAAGAAACGAAGAATAGTGAATTTTTTTGGATCATTTACATATTTTGTTATTTTGTTCATAAAATATATATGTTTTAGAAGATCATAATAGAGTTAACACTCTTCAAGCGCCACATAGCTAGTTCAAGCGATCGATAAAATCTTAGGATTTTTAATTTAAATAATATTTTTATTCTCTTTACGATCGGATTAACCAAAGTGACGATTGATATTATTCTAGATGAATTTAATACGATTTTAATGTGTTATATTTTTTATCCTTACATTTTATCTACGTTATTTTTATTGTATTTTTAGAACAATTTATCTTATAAAAGAGAAATTCCTTGAGTTTGATTATAAAGCCTTACCAAATTTCTAACAAAATAAATTTTGATTATGAACTAATCATAACATAACGTAAACCTAACATAACATTCAAATCATAATCGTTGACATTATCACCGAGTTTCATTACTTTATATGATTTATGAGTACTATATAGTTAACTTTGAGAATAGTACATAATACTTTTTGTCGATGTCATGTCGATGATGATAAAGTTAGGAAAATTTTAGATATTTTTTTTAGTAGTCATTAATGTTGTCCAAAAATATATCAATGATGTTTGCATATATAGGCAAAGTGTGTTGGATTTAATAACCCTAGACACATGTTGGGTATTTGTTAAAACTTAAAATGTTGTTTGGTAGTCTATAAAGAAATTCTTATCCATCCAAACAAGAAACAAATATTAAGTGATGAGTCAACTTAATGACTATATAGACTCATAACATTTCACTTAGGGATACAAAATATTTGAATTAGTTAGAGCTCTAATCAAATCAACTTTTCCAATATCATGAGTCTTCCATAGCTAAGTGGGTAAAAAGTAGATGCTTAATTTGTTAGATGTTGAAGGAACGATGTTCACAAATTGCTACTTCAACGTTAGTTTAATTGAATGTTTATTTAAAATTAATAGTTCATCATAATTAAACATATATATTATCGTTACATTCTTAAATAATGTTGTCACGAAAAAGAAAAAACTATCGAAACTCGAAGGAGCATTTGAAAAAGAAAAAACACATAACCCTTTAACTTTAATGAATTAAACAATAGTACTTTTAATCTAATTTTAGTTTGTAATAATATGTCCTCTCTATTTAAGAATCATTTACATTTTTAAACGTATAACAATAATTTACTTCTTGTACATTAAAAGATAATTTAGCGAATCATGCATATGCAAGAGTTTAATCTCTATCAAAGATTTTTATCAAAATTAAGTGTCAATTTTATCATATAATCACTTTGGTCTTTATAGCTTATGAACTTATTTGATCCTTCAATTAACCTTATGCAAACGAATATCCTAACCCAAGATCTTTGACCTCTATTTTTTACCCATATTTTCATAAACCAAGTCAAATTTTGAAAAATAAGAATGATAGCTTTTAGAATGCAACTCTTCTACTACCTGACATGAATACTACATAACAAAATAGGTAAGAAAACAAACTTAATTTTTCAAACAAAGGAATACCAAATATTATTATTATTACTATTATGATTATGTCTATCTTTTTCTTTAAAAATTGAAATGCATAGAGTCAAAGTACACCCATAAAATAATCTCTTTCCCATATCAAAAAAATAATTAAAAAGAAAAACAGATGCTCCCAAGTCAAAATTAGACCCAACAAAAAGTTGAAGAAGATAAAGAACGACCAAGTTTCAAATGGGGTATTTTTCAAAGTTTAAACACAAAAACAAAACACGCAAATTAAGTAATAGAGAAATATATATATATATATATATATATATATATATATATATATATATATATATATATATAATATAAAATTGGATCTTAATCTTCCAATCAATGAATTCAAAGAAAAAACAAAGTCAAGAACTTGGGAACGCCGCCGCCGCCGCTGCCACTCCCCTTCTTTGGTTTCAATTGTTGCATTAAACCAACTAACCATAACCATTCATCTTTATCCCAATCTTCTTCCTAATCTTACATTATTCATTCAACTTATCTAATAAACTTTTTAGAATATCAATTACACATTGATAGATCTGATAGTAATTGCTTCTCATTTGCATGTGTTAAATTACACATTATTTGAATTATAATAATTAATTAGGCACGTTTCCCTTTTTTTTTCTTTCCTATGCTTTAGGTGGAAGCTTCTTATATTGTTTTTTTATTAAACAAAAAATTGTGATAATGTGTCTAATCAGCAAACAAAATCAGACGGCTGCGGCTAATTGGATGTTTGTGAGAACATGAAGTTTGGAAGTCTTAACATTATTTCTTTCTCTCCTTTTGCCCTTTGACTATTTCTCCGATATAAAACTTTTATTTTAATTGCTTTATATTTATGCTATGAAAATAAGACATATAGATTTGTAATATTTTAAGAACTTCTGTCATTTATATTATTTTGATTTTTAAAAAATTATTGTATTTCAATCCTTCATCTCATATTGCTTTTGTTGTTGAAAAAAGTTTATCGTGTGTGTAAGTGTCTATTATTGATAAAATCTAAAATTTCATTATATTTTGTAAATGTTTCGGTTTATTATGCTATATTTGAAAAACTTTTTGATTTTTTTTAGTATAAGAACACGGGATAGAGAGGATAGAACGTTTAACTTCTAAAGACAAAAGGTCATATCAATATCATTCAATAGGTTACTTTTAAATAATTTAGTCAACAATTGAAATATGATCCTTAATTTTAACTCATTTTCATTCAAACATATGATTGACACTCTTATTATTTTTTTTTAATGCTTTAGAATCATTTTTTAGTTTTGATTTTTAATTCATTTTATTAGAAATAGGTTAGATTTGAATGAACCTCATGAGATCAGTAACATACTTGTGTTGATATTTAATTTGAGAAAACAAAATTTGTGGTTTAATTAAATGCTTTGCATTGAACAATCGAATAAATTAATAGAGACTTAACTTAATGACAATCATATATCTCATTCAATTGATTGATTCAATTGTACGTTTTAAGATTCATTGATAAGTATATGCTAGCAATATGAATTTTGTAATCCAAATAATATGAATTTTGAAAACAACGTTTATTCTAAATTTAAGAATAAAAATGCTAATGTCTATGATATTTTATGTTATAAACTCACTTTTTTAATTTAAAATATATATTGTATAGGGTATTTTAAATTTATAGGTTAAAAATCACATTTAGTCCTTAGACTTTCATATACATAACGATTTAATAGCTCCTTGAACTTTAGTTTGTAATCAAGTCAATCCTTATTCTTTTAATTTTGGAACAACTTATAAGTTCAAACTTCACTATAGAACAATATAGTCTTTGTAATTTAGTACGTCCCAAATGGTAGATTCTAGTGCAAAAATTAATGAAATTTCTTGCCTAAATAAATCAATAAATTAATTAGAGACTCTTCATCATAAGAGATTAAATAACGTAGAAAGTGTTTTTCAACATTTAATGTATTTAATCTTAGGTTATAAGTTCTTAGATCATTCAAACTAACAATTTACTTCTTAAATTAATTTTGGTAGACATTATAATTATAATTTCAAATTGTAATAAGTTAGTCCCATGAGATTTCCTCCTCAACAAAAAACGGATTTGATTCACATTTAGGTTTTTTTCTTTTTTAAAATTTACATATCATCGACATGAAAAGTCAGAAACTAATTGTTGTCTTGTTGACGTCATTTTACTGAAAATCAAACCACAAATTTCCAAAGTATATTAAATTGATATTTTAGAAATTTAGAGCCATACCATTTGACCAATTTATTCAACCAAAAGAAAAAAAAATTGAGAATAAAGATGAAAATTTGGCTTCTTCCACCGACGTGTCGTTTTCCATGTATATCCTGAGTTTATTCTATGAAACGACATACAATTTCTATTCCCTTTCACATTAAATATTTTGTTTTCTTGAAATTTAAAATTCTTCTTACTCATTATATATAAGAGGAAGGGAGTCGTTGAAATTGACTTACGTGGACTCACCTTATTGGACTTTATTATTATTTAATTAATTACCATTAAAAAAAAACTTACGTACGTTCTCACTTCTTTTAATATACATGTAGATGTATTCAAAACTAACCAAAGACTCGTATATAATAATAATGTTATTGGTAATTTTTGAATCAAAGAGATAAATTTTAAAATTGATATATAGCATGTATGAAAAGTGAGATCAAAACCAAGAGATGAATGTCGAAAGATAAAAGTTGATTAGTCGACTTTGAATCGATTCAACATTGGCTAACCATCACATTTGTTTTGCTAAGGAAACCCAATTTGATTAATAGGGAATGTGAAGAAAACAAGATGAGACTTAGCACATGACAAAATTTTGACATAAACACAATAAATAAAAGTTTTCCCTCAAAATTAGGTTAAATTTTGATTCATGAGCTTGTTGTAATAAATTGGAAATCTATTTTTTTGGGCAAAAAATATTATTCTTAATTTTTAAAAATGGATTTAAGACCTTAGGTTGAATTTTGAAGTCTCACACACACACGGTTTATCCAAACGTAAAATATTTTGGTTGACTAGCAGTCTAAGATAAACTTCAGCCGTCCAAATCACCACGTGGAAACATCCTAACGACGGCTCCCACCTCCTTCTCTCTTATCGTCGCCTATAAAATCCCAATTTCCACCCTCATCAAAATTCAACTAAAAACCTTCATCTCTTCTTCATTTGAATTTTTCTACCTTCCTTTCTCTCTGCATTATTCTTGATTTAGTTTCTTCTATCTTACTTCACAACCATGCCTGCTGGAGGATTCTCCACGGCGCCCGGCGGAGGAGTCGAGTTCGAGGCCAAAATCACTCCCATCGTCATCATTTCTTGTATAATGGCTGCCACCGGAGGCCTCATGTTCGGTTACGACGTTGGTGTTTCTGGTGAGCAAATTCTTCTCTAATATATTTCATAAAAAATTATTCAAATAGAGTCAACACAATATAATTTGTTCTTCCAAATCACAAACTTTTAGACTTCAGTATGTCTAAAATTTTAAATAGGATTATCATTACTATGATTTATAATTTTTTTTCCCTTTTGAAATGAAAGTCAAAAGGGTTTTTGTCATTTGTTTGGTGAGACTCGTCGTAAAATATCTTTTTATATGAAAAACTGTTTTTTTTTTTAATGGAAAAAGTGAGTGTTCTTTTTTCTTTTCAAAGTTTAGTCCCCCTTAACTTTAAGGTTTGTGATTATTAAATTTTGATAGGTTTTTCACAAATTCAAAAACTTTAATTACAACTTATCATTTGATTTTGAAAATAATCCATTTAAGAAATTGAATAGACAACTTTTTTATCAAAATGGTTTACTTTGAAATATTTTTTCTTAGTCAAGCCAAATACAACATTAATGTATTAATACTTTTCTTAGTTAAATTTTTTGAAAATTTAAGATGAATTTATAATTTTACTGTGGAAATTAGAGAAATAAAAGAAAGAAAATTAGAAAATGATTTCCTTACCGTTTTATTTTATTAAACAAACAGGTGGGGTGACGTCCATGCCGTCATTTTTGAAAAAATTCTTCCCGGTGGTTCATCGGAGAATCGAAGAGGGAGGAGACAGTAACTATTGCAAATACGATAACCAAGGCCTTCAACTATTTACATCGTCCTTATATCTCGCCGGATTAACCGCCACCTTCTTCGCCTCCTACACCACCCGCCGCCTTGGCCGCCGCCCCACCATGCTGATCGCCGGTATTTTCTTCATACTCGGCACCGTCCTCAACGCCGCCGCCCAAAACATCGAAATGCTCATCATTGGTCGAATCTTGCTTGGTTGTGGTGTCGGCTTCGCCAATCAGGTATTTTCTTCTTCTTCTTCTTTTTTTTTTATGCCATTTTGTTTAACATTTAATACAATTTATAAAAAAGATTATATTTGGAAATTGAAAATTACTCTTAGCAAAGGGAATCGTTTGAATATAAGGGTCCGATCCACTATGTCAGTGAATCATGTGACTCCAAAAAATAAAAATTAAGATTTGGTCTTGTAAATCAATAGTTTAATGTTGGTTAATTTATAAATTTAGTTAATTTAATTGATCTTTTAGTCTAAAACAAAATATCTAGTCAACTTTCAATTTTGTTTTTAATTAGTCATTAACACATTTCTTGTCCATCTTTAGTCTACAATTAAACCATCCAATACACAATTTTAAGTTTAAGGCAATTTTTAGATATAATTTCTTTTTTTTTTTGTTTTTCTTACTAAATAATTACAAACCTAATATTTAAGATCTTATTTTGTAATTGTTAGGGTTTTCTTTTAGTTTTTTAAAACCAAACCAAACACTCTTCTCCACATCTATATTTATTGATTCATCATGTATTGAAAATTAGGGTAAATTTTGAAAACTAAAACAAATAGCTTTAATTTTTAATTTTTAATTCGTTAAGAGTAAACTCTTTTATTAATTTTTTTTTTTAATAAACAAAAGCTAGGTTTCCATTTTATAATTATTTCGTTTTTTGTTTTTAGTTTTTTAAAATTAAACCTACGTGCAATTTGAATATTTTTTTTAAGTATAATGGTTGAATTCTTAGTCAAATTTCAAAAAACTAGAACAAATTTAAAAAATTGAACTTTTTAGTTTTCAAATTTTGGTTTGTCATGTTAAAACATGAAAAAGAAATTAAAAAATTAAAGTATAATATTTATATACTTAGTTTTAAAAAACAAAGACCAATATAGCAAAATGAGTATTGGACTCAAACATAAATAATTAGGAAATGGACCCTAAACTAATTTGTGGTGAAAACTAGTTTTATTCTTAGCTCCTAAAAGTCAGTTTTGTCTCGTTATTACATCATAAATTTGACCTTTTTTCTTTTTAGTGGTGTGACAATAACCTCTTAAATTATATATATCATACATTGAAAGAACAAAAACAAAAAGGAAAAAAAGTAATATATATATATATATATATATATATATATATATATATATATATATTAGAAATGAAAATAGATGAATATTTTATAGATAAAAGAGAACCAACCAAATGAGGGTTTTCTCTTTCATTTTCTTTGTGAATCTTCTCTTTCCCCTTTTGCTTTCCAAATCATTTTCTCTATCTCGAAAGTCGTTTTGTCTTTGAGTTGAATAACGTGATACTTTGGCCACCTTTTTGATTCCCTTATATATTATTTACCATTTCTTATTGGTTTTTATATCAATTTTTTCCTTCGTGAAGGTGTATGATCTTTTTTTAATAATTCTATACAAGTTTGGCAAGCTTCTAATGGTTAATTAAATCCACTATTTATTAAGGCATCTTTGGTAGGTGCTTTTGACTATTGGAATTAAATAAAACCCACTTTTGCTTTGTGTTTAATTTTTTCAATCTCAACATTTTAACTATTTTATATTAACATATATTTTAAAAATCAATAAATTAAAATAATATTTTAGTCTTTTCACATTTTGAACTTTATTCAATTTTAACATTCATCTTTTCAATAAGTCTTAAATTTTGTCCATAAAAATTAAATTTTGAAAAATATATATAATAATAACAACAAATATTTTTCATACAAAGAAATATAATATTTTAAAGATAAACTATTTACCCTTATATAAAAAATGAAAAAATTCATCATATTTGATTTAATAATTTTTCTAAAAAGAAGTTATAGTAAAAAAAGGTTATAGAGATTGATTTTTTTAATGATGAATAAAACTATGCATTGAATTGAAGACCAAACCCAAGAATTATTAAAAGCATAATGACTTAAACTAGACAACTAAAAATATATGAATCGAACAAACTTCATACTTTGAAAACTAAAATATGACATTTTAACCAAATTTAATTTTGTTATTTGTGTCTCGACATGTTCTATTAACATTTACTAAATAAAAAGTGCTTTGAAATCATAAAATAAAAAAGAGTTCTAAGAAACCTTTTTTTAACCTTTAGATAATGAGTCAATGTCACACAACACTGCCTTGTAATACAATAAATCCTTAGACTGATTCCGAAATAATTGTACTTCTATATTATAATATAAGTCTGAATTCAAATGAGTAAATATAAAAAAAAAAAAAGAATATCCGCATACATACAAAACAACGAGATATTTATACTGATTTTTTTTTTTTTTAATTACATCATGCATGAATGCAAAACTAAATAATTGTAAATTATATGATAGGTACTATCTAGGGAGGGAAATTAAATGATGATTTAATTATGGATTTCAATAGGTCTAATCTAAATATTTCGAATATTATGAAATTTGATTTATTTATTTATGGTTTGAAATAATAATAATAATAATAATAATAATAACAACAACAACAACAGGCAGTGCCACTATTTCTATCGGAAATTGCCCCAACCAGAATACGTGGCGGACTTAATATATTATTCCAACTTAACGTCACTATTGGTATTCTCTTTGCCAGTCTCATCAACTACGGAACTGCCAAGTCAGTCTCTTTCTTTCTTTCTTTTCTTTTTCCCTTTTCTTCTTTATTTTCAAACACACCTGTCATTTTCTCATATAATTACGATTGAAAATTGAATTTCAGAATCAAAGACGGATGGGGATGGAGATTATCATTAGGATTAGCCGGAGTTCCCGCCGGCTTACTCACAATCGGAGCCCTATTAGTCGTCGAAACCCCAAACAGTTTGATTGAACGAGGTCGTCTTGAAGAAGGAAAAGCCACTCTAAGAAAGATCAGAGGAACCGAAAACGTCGAACCCGAGTTTCTAGAGTTGGTCGAGGCGAGCCGGATCGCAAAAGAAGTGAAACACCCATTTAGAAACTTGCTCAAGCGCCGGAATCAACCGCAGCTCATCATCGCCGTCGCACTCCAAATCTTCCAACAGCTCACTGGAATTAATGCCATTATGTTCTACTCCCCAGTGTTGTTTAGTACTTTGGGTTTTAAGAATGACGCCGCCCTTTACTCCGCCGTTATCACCGGAGCTGTTAACGTTGTTTCTACTGTTGTATCCATTTATTCTGTTGATAAGCTTGGCCGTCGCATTCTTTTGCTTGAAGCTGGTGTTCAGATGTTCATTTCTCAGGTATTATATATATCTTTTTTCAAAATTTTAACACACCAGGAGCCTGTTAGTATAGATATAGGTCTTGTATCTTCGTAATTAAATCTAACATGTGTAATGAAACAGGTGGTGATTGCAGTAATCTTGGGAATCAAAGTGAAAGATGATACAAACAATCTCCACAACGCACTAGCCATAGTGGTGGTGGTAATGGTTTGCACATTTGTGTCTTCCTTCGCTTGGTCATGGGGTCCTTTGGGATGGCTAATTCCAAGTGAAACTTTCCCTTTAGAAACCCGATCAGCGGGGCAGAGTATCACTGTGTGCGTCAATCTCCTTTTCACTTTTGCCATCGCTCAAGCCTTCCTCTCCATGCTTTGCCACTTCAAGTTTGGTATCTTCCTTTTCTTCTCCGGTTGGGTTCTCGTCATGTCTATCTTCGTTTTGTTTTTGCTACCGGAGACTAAGAACATTCCCATTGAAGAGATGACCGAAAGAGTTTGGAAGCAACACTGGCTCTGGAAGAGGTTTATGGATCACAATGACGAGGGTAAGAATCACGGCCATCGTCATGCAGAGGAAACTGTAAAGCCACTTGAGAAGGCTAAGAATGGGACAAGCAATGGTAATGGGTTTGATTCTGTTTCGTATCAGTTGTAACTTAGGATTTTGGAATAAATATTCGTTATCTTACTAGTCGGGCTAAAAAAACAACCTAGCAAAAAAGTTTATCACATGAAAAACTGTGGTTCAAATTCAACCACAAAGTTGGAAGGATAAAAGTGAACGTAGCTTGACAAACCAACAAATATTCTTCTTCTAGAATATGTGAATTGGTTAATTGATTAGTTAGTTAGTCGGGGAGAAGGGTACCAATGTGTTTGTTTTTAGTGAAAGTGTTATTTTGTTTCTCTTTTACTTGAATTATTTTTATTGTGGAAACAATAAACACGAAAGTAATTTATTTAATTAATTTTGGAAATTTTATGTTGTTTTGAAAGTTACAAAGTGGCGGAGATTGTATATATCATGTGTTTACGGTTGTTATATTATGATACTCTTGTTTTTGTTTGCATCGATACATTTATGAATTCTAGTAGAGATGAGTTCTTTCAAATACATAATATATGTTTGATATCGAAAAAGTCAAAGAAGTGGATTCATCAACCCACCCTACTACTAATTGGTCGACCTCTTAAGCTTCCTTGTTTAATTTGTAAAGTTGGTTATTACATTATCTTTTTGAAATGACTCGCATTAAGTCATCTTCCTAACCTTATATATACTTAGTTAAATAAGGCTTCATCTCTTTGGAATAATGAACTTTGATTAATTTCCTTTTGGAGGCACCTTACCCAAATAATGAAATAAACGTCTTTCTCTTGGAGTGGTCCATTGTGTCATCTTCTTTAACCAAATAAACTTGGAATGACCCATGTTGGATCGCTTTTGGTTATATCCTATGAGAGAAGATATGTGTTTATTTGAGTTAATCTAACTTCACCCTTAATACTATTATAATTATAAGGTTTAGGTTTGAAGATTAAAAACAAGAATTGTTTCGTACTGATCTCAATCTAATTAAGTGTGATATATATATTCCCTAATTGAAATTGATAAAATACATTGATTAGATAAAGAAATAATTATAGGTATATAGGTGAAAATTAATTGGCATGGGATCATGAGATAATATTATAAATGATTGGTAGAGATACTTGGATGACCTATTATCCTAACACTCCTAAAACAAATATATGCATGCTCTTCCACCTTTGACGTTCTCTTAAGTTTGCTCTTTGGTTTTGAAAGATGATGTTTCGTATAGCATTCGAGTATAGCATTCGAGCCAATTTGATTTAGGGTAGTGAGTTTTGTTTGTTAAGGTGTTGGCCTACCAGTCCGAGATTTACTTTTTAATCAAAATTTAGAGACAAAATTGAAACTTTCTAAAACAAATTAAAACATAAATTAAATTTTGTCGCCAAGAAGTTAAAACATAAATGAAAATTTTAATTGTTAGAAATAGATCTTCGCATTACAATCAAACAAGTTAATAAGAATGATTCTTTGCTTCGAGACTCAAATACTCTATGAATAGGAAATTCAAGAAGGGTGCTTGAAAGTTCACAAAGGCTAAAACTTAATCTATTGTCAAAAACTATAATTAACAGTCCAAAACTTTGCACTAAAATATCAAAGATGGCAAAAAAAACTAAATTAACCCTACTTAAATCAAATGTTATTAAAAATGATAAATTTGAAAAATACTAAAACTAGATGTTGATTCGATTTATATCACAAATAATGTAGCGAAGAAGAAGATTTAAAGAGACGTAATTAATATCTTATTAATTTGGTTAATTGTTTTGTAGTACATGATTATATAATACATATATATCTTTTAGGAAATATATTATACATATCTTTAAAAGAAATGATATTATACATAATTATGTGTATATATGAAATCTCTATTTCTTTTATTTTGAATTTGTTAGAATTTTTTTCTCTAAGAAGAGGCACTGAAATTTTATGAGCAATTAGTACTAATTAAAGTGGACAAATTTTTTTTTTAAAAAAAATTGGATTATATTTAAACGTTTAATTTAAAAAATAAGTTATTTTGAAAAAACTTAAAGTATTTGAAAACTATTTTAGTTTTTAAATTATTTAAAATAAGTTTTAAAAAAAAATTTATTAAAAAACGTTTTTTCTAAAGTCAATCTGATCCTAAATTTTAATTTTGGTTTACCTTTCGTCGTAAAATTAAGTATTTTGATATGATATAAGAGCCTTATGAATTCAAATTGATTATATAGGTCATTGTTATAAAAAAAAATTAAACTCAAGCATTAGCAATTTCATTTAACCATTTTTCCTTATAATTTAAATTTAACGACTTTCCTCGAACTATTTTATACGTTGAAAATTAGCTTAATTTAACCGTTGTTTGTGCTAAGATCTTATACTACAATCAGTTAAAATTTGATTCAAACTTTCTATATTATAATAAAAACGATTACATCTCCTATTAGACCAATCTCTTTAATTTTTATTCGAACATATGAATGAAATATTTGGTTTGACTCACCTACCTGTTTTACATTGTTAGATGTACCTATGATTTGTTTTTTATCTTAAAATTTCATCACAAGGAGACTAAATCAATGAGGTTCACCACTTTTGTTAAACATTTGATAACTTCATCCACATAACTTGTTACAGATAATTGTTCTAATTGAAAGCATCAAAAGAGCATTGGTTTTGGTGTCTAAATCTTTATAAAGACATCTCTTTTAATTTTACTTATTCATATGTCAAAGGAAATCGAACTTGACTTTCATATGACAACAATGACAATTTTGTAAGTTGGAAAAGACAAAATCTAGATTCCGATGCCTAAATCAAGCTCTTCTTCGACCATTTTATTCTTGATTCTAGAATTTACTCGTAACATTACTAAAAGCTTACTTTTATTAAGAATAATGTTTTTCTAACTTATAAATCTGGATATGTTCTTATTTATTTCCAATTAACATCCATGTTTTTTTTTTTTTGTTCCATATTTACGAACAATGTTGGATCTGCCTTATTTATCATCATAATATCTCACAACCATCCCAATAGGTGAATATAGTTCTTCACCAAATTATATATCAACTAATCCCTATATTCCATTGTGTGTGATACGTGCCTCTCTCATGATCATCAATGATCAATGAGTAATGGTGATGAGAATTATTGAGATCAAAACATGGTTGTTTGGACTAAATTAGTTCAAATCTCAGTTGGATACAAATAAATAATATGCAAAAGGAGTTGGTTGAATCAAATATATATAAATATATCAACACACAATAGAATTTTTTGAAAATAAAAAAATGTTGAGCAAAAAGCAGCTTCTAATTAATTGTTGCTCTAACTTAAAGACAACATCTTATATGGCTCCAAATAATGCCTCAATTACCACTAATCAACACACTCTTCAATCATTTGATTTTTTTCAAAAGGGTCATTTAACACCAAATACCAAAATTGTCAAATTCAAATTTGGTGCAAAAACTATACAACTATATAATATTTTTCTTTTATTTTTTAACCAAAATTCTTACAAACCAAACCCTTAGTAATAATAATAATAATAATAATATAGTAATTTTGTTACTAAACAATTAGTGAGACAACTTACCAGCAGGGTTTAAACATTCCATTCTTTCCTTTTAAGTTTTTCAACTCCAACCCATTAGGGTGTTTGGAAAGGGAAGACTTTATTTTATTTCAATTTATTATTTATAAAAAAAGAAAAAGAAAAAGAAAAGAAAGGAAATAATTATAAAAATTATCAAATTTCATTTTTCAATTTAAAGTCAAAATCATGACAACCATTAATATTTTCCCTTTTTAATTTATTGTGACAGATCCAATGGCTGAATTAAAACGCTACCTTCATTTTACTGCAAAATTATAAAATAAATAAATTCTGATTAAGGTAATATATAAAATATGGTTAAGAATTAAATGACTCTTAACTAATATTAATTATTATTATTATTATTATTGGATTTGGAACCCTTTCAGTTTCATGTACTGAATTTTCCTTTGATAATAATATGAACAGTTTCTAAATCTTTTGATAAAATGACATCTCACCTATTCTCTTCATAAATTTTCTTTTTTTTTTTTTCCTCTCTCAACTATCATTTTCCTAGTTGAAAAATAAAATCCCTTTTCTTAGTTCTAGAATTTTGTAGTCTAATTTTTATTTGGTCCATAATTTTACCCGATTAGATATTTAGTTACGTATTCTTTTTAACTTTTGAGTTTGATTTTATAATTCTATCATTAATTTTTTTTTAAAAAAATTGATTACTAAGTTTCAAGTTTTTATCAATATATTAATTTTTTTTGATAAATCTAAAGAATTATGATTAATTAAATTTTATTAGAATCATAGTTAATTGAATTTTATTATTTTTTCATGCCTATTAAATTTATGGAAAATTATTTTAAATAAAAAATTGGATAATGTTAATATAATTATTGTAAAATTTCATGTCTATTAGTGTTTGCATGTCAAAAATTGATATATTTCGTAAATATTTGGATGTAGTTGAAAATGCTACTTAAAATTAATAAATAAATATTAATTTCAAATGAATATTTAGTAAAAAAATTTAAGGCTAATTTTAAGGAAGAGCAAAATTAAATGACATTCAAATTAAAAATGAAAATGGAATAGAAATTAAATCTAAAATTTAAAGATATGGAAATGTAATTTTTTTTTATTCACAAGTTAATATAGATTGCATGAAAAGGGAAAAGATTGAAATAAAGAAACTTTCTTAGAATTTAAGATCCAAGGTCCAAAATGGGGTCACCCACAAACATAAATATATCAAAAATTTAATTTTTTTCCTAAAAGAACCCACAACAATATTAAAAGAGATTTCTTTTTATATCATATAAATTGAAATGATGGGAAAAGGAACACCCTTTTCTAAGCTTTATATATATATAATCCATACATCTTTGGAAAGAAAAAAAAAAAAAAAAACCCCCATTTTGATCGAAGTGATAAAGTTGGGACAGAGAAAATGGGTTTTGCGGCGGTGGTGACGGCGGCGGTGTTGGTGACGATGACGATGATGCCGGAGATGGCAGTGGGGGCAGTTTATAAGGTTGGAGACGCCGCCGGTTGGACTATCATCGGCGGTGTCGACTACAAGCAATGGGCTGCTACTAAGACTTTCCAGCTCGGCGATGTCATCGGTAACTCTAATTTAAACCCATTTTCATGTTTTTTCTTTCATCTTCATGGATTTTTCTTTTACATATGATTACTTTTAGTGAATATAAACCTGTCGAATATTGGATTTCATCCTTGAACACATGTTTTGGAACTTCTCACACATCCATCAAAATGGGTATTCTTCCTACATGTTTTTTCTTGGCTGGATTACCCATCTAGTTTTCAAAAAAAGATTAATTAACAAAACATACTTAGAGATTTTTTTGAAATTCTTTGATATTTGAGATTGAACGAAGAATGTCGAAGTTGAGACAATAGAAGGATTATCTACAAACAAAACTGGAACCAAACAACACTTTTACATCTCAACTCTCATCCCAAATTCAAAAGAATTTCTTATATATATATATATATATATATATATATATATTTCAAGGTGTTTTTTTTTTTTTTTTTTTGGCATTTCCGTAAAGAAAAAAGTGATAGAATATGAGAATAGAAAATAGGGTTAAAAGAAACTTCCAAAAAATGAGAGAAGAAAAGGGGAAAGGGGGGCAGAGCACTCAGCAACAACAATTTAGGTGGGCCTCAAGCATGTGATAGTGGGCCACACATAATGGGCCTTGTAGGCCCGATTCATACAAACTTTTCCCCCCCCACTCACTCACGCCTTCATTATTATTAATTCACTTTATTTTTTTACTTCCCAAATTCCATAATTGTCCTTTTTTGTTTACCTTTACAATACAATATTTTATACTTTCAATAACATAATATGTTTTTGTTACTTAAACTATTATATCTTATTATTCTCATTATACTTTTTCTTATTCTCTTCTCTTTTTTTTTTCCCTAAATTTTTCATTTTTCTATTCTACTCGACAAAAACTTCATGTTAAATTACCTATTTTAGTTGTTGAACTTTTACCCCAATGTTAAAATACGTAGGTTTTTAAATTTGTTGGTTTGTGTATAATAGGTCAAACATATTCAACTTTTGAATATGTTGGACTCAATAACTCTATTAGAGACTTATTAGACACTGATTAAAATTTGGGACTTTTTAAGCTTGATGTTACTCATGCATTTTTTGATAACAAAAAAGTTTCTAAAATTTAGAACCAAACAGGAATGATTGGAAATATGTAGGTTGACTAAATTAGGGTTTAAATCCAATCTTTTTCACACTTTTGGTTAAAATACTATTTCCTTTCCTATATCTTTGAAGTTTGTTCAACTTTCGTTTAATTCAAATAATTTTAGTTTTAATTTCATCTTAAATTTAGTATTCAATTCAAGTTAATTGTTAATATTATATTTCTTTGCATGAAATTTAATAATATCAAACATATTAAATTATACCTAAAAAGAAGAATGGAGATATGATGGGTTTTGTTTTTGTTTTTCAGTGTTTGAGTATAACCCCAAATTCCACAACGTAATGAGAGTGTCGCATGAGATGTACAAATCATGCAATGTATCACGTCCAATTGAGACACACACTTCCGGCAACGACTCCATAACAATTCAAACAAGAGGCCATCATTTTTTCCTCTGCGGCGTCCCCGGCCACTGCCAAGCCGGCCAGAAGGTCGATATCAACGTCCAACGCCTCACATCCACCGCTGCGGCCCCTGAGCCCTCTGCCTTGGCCTCCCCATCTGTCCCTATTGCCCACACCCCCACAGCACCAGCCCCGAAAGCCGCTGCTTCTCGGGTCGGTGCTGGCTTTGCACTGTTATGGCTTTTGGGCTTCTCTGTTATAGCGATAGGGGTTGTTGCTTAACCAAAGGTTTTGTTTGGTTTTTATTATTGGGTAACAGAGACAATTTTTACATTTCGAAAGTTTTTTTTTTTTTCTTTTTGATAGCAGATTTTTGTATTTTATAGTGTCAGATTGTTATTGTTGTCTTTCTTTTTATATACATATGTTTTTCTTATTTTGAATAATCGTACTTTTTGGAAATAGTGAAATTGGTCTTTTCATCTTGGGAGGACATTATGGTTAATTGGTTAGTTTGTCAATTCTTGTGTTTACTAATAATTGAATTCTTGTCTCTTCTGATATACTTATAACTCTTATGAAGTAATTGATTTTTTTAAAAATTTTTATTGCCTCTATTACATATATTTTATTATATTTATAAATACTTTTTAGAAATTTTATTATTTAAAATAATTATTCTAATAATTTTTTTATATAAGCTACATATTATAAGTTATTACTCGATAAAATTTCATGAAAATATTTCAATTGAAATTGAAGAGGTATATTTAAGAATAAAAGTGATTTTTTCCTTCAAATGATGGTATTTAGTGTATGAACTAAAATTGATTTTAAGAAAATAAAGATTGTTTCAATTGATTTTGGTAGAATTAGACAATCCCAATCAATGATTCACAAAATAGTTATCTAATTTAGTTTTTACCATTTGCCATTTGTGATTTAAAAAAAAAAATGAACATTGAAATATAATATAACGAACAATTATATATGTTTTGAAGTCTTATTCAATATTTATATATAAACATATATCAACATATATATATATATATATATATATATATATATATATATATATATATATATATATATATATATATATATATATATATATATATATATATTATATATATATATAAGAATTTAATTCTAAAAGAAATAGAAATAAATCTTTACTATAATTATTTGGTTAAACAATTATTCCTCCAATCGAAAAATTACTAATTTAATAACTCTAAATTAATTTTTGAATCAAACCTTCAAAAATCAATTTTTTAAATATATGAAAATCATTTGAAGAGTTTGGTACACAACATAAAAAAATCATTTTAAGAGTTTGGTACACAACATAAAATTGATTTTACAAGTATCTAAATCTCTTTTCTAAAGTCAAATACTCTATCAATTACTTCCATCAAACTCCAGAGGTACCAAATGTCTTCTAACCTATTATATAAACAAAATTTTTTGGTCCAACTTACACCACATATGAGGGTGAAAAGTCAACTTTTAGTTGAGACTGAAATAACTTACAATATAACTACTTATATATAATATGCATAGTTTGTAAGATTAAGAAGGAAAAATATGTGTGTGTGTGTGTGTGTGTGTGTTAAATTCATGCAAAATTTCAATTAAAAAAGTGCACAAAGAGCAATAACAATGTTAGGTTTCTTCATGGCTATTCTTCCTTCACTTTTATATTATAGAGACGGAGACAGGACAGCAGGATAAGGCAATAAGGTAAAGAATGTGTTATTCTCCCATTTTCATACCTAAAATCAATTTGGAGAAACAAAAGAAAAAAGGACTTTATATTCCCATTATCATGTGTTTCTTTTTCTCATCTCTCAAATAAAAGAGAACTTCTCCCAATTCCAAACAAAGATTCCCCATTCCCAAATCTTGTTCAATTCAGCCTCATCCCCACCACAAATTTCCCCAAGAGCTTCCCTTTCCTTTTCTTTTGGCTACATCCTTTCCCTGTCTACCATCTTAATCCCTTTACATTTCTGATTTTTCTTTTCCATTCCCAAATGTCCCTATAAAGTCGAGTCACATCAATCCACCACACTTTCATAGCCTAACCAACTAAGATATGTATAATAATAATGTCAAAACATAAAGATAAACTAACCAACTCTACAATATTCCAAAATGTGTTACCTCAGCCATTTTTTTTCTCTATCTTTACATTCTATGATACAATACAATGCTGCAGATACCATGGTTGGGATTCGATCCCAACTGGTAAACAATAAAGAATTATATTTCCTAAAGGGAATATGAAGAGAGGTTAAAAATAGGTAATAATCTGACCGTCTTAACCTTTGAAGCTGCTACATGATATTTTATTTATCAGCCATCGGTGTTACTGACCAAAAGTCCATTAAGAAGTGGACTCTCCACATCCCCATTCCTTGTATGTACTCTTCTATCTGGACGACGAGCTCTGCCATCATCATAACGAATATTGAATCAGATTAATGGAGTCAAGTTTGAAGAAAATATACAATTGGTAGGATTTTTCTACATTACTTCTTTTGGCACATTTAGACGAACTCATTTTGATAGCGACTAAAGTGACTAAAACATAAGATTCAATCTGAGAGAAGCATCAATGCTTCCATCCTACAAAGATATTGTCAAGCATTTCTCATCACAATCTTGGAAGTCTCACAGAATGGTAGAGATCTGGGTCAGAGTGAGTAGATGCATCCTTTTTATGAATTTTATTTTAAACCAAGGCTCTAGGAGCTATTGGAATATATGTCACAAACTTCTCAACGAGTATTACATTCCTATCGTAAATATCTATTTTGGTAGACAAGCATCATAGAGAGTCAGAGACCTTACACTAGTCGATTGTAGTTCCATTGCATCCGAATCTTCGCTATCCTGCAAGGAGGTGTTTGTATCTTATTAATGTCCAAACTTGGGTATTTTATATACATATGGAACAGTATTTGAAATATTGAACGTGGTAAGGAAGCTAAACTACCTCTATCAACAAATCCTTTCGAGTAATCAAACCAACCACATTTGATGGACGGGGAACAACAAATAAGTGTCTCAGGCCTAGTTGCCGGAAAAGATTATATACCTATGCCATTGCAAAATACAACATTTGAATTCTAGGATTATGGAAACCGCAATTCCCTCAAAAATGATAGATAACATTTAACCAAACAAAACTATCAAGCAAATGAAGTTTTAACCTTTGTCAGAGACATGTCCTCAGGGACAATATATGGAGATGGGTTCAGATATGGAAGTAAATCGATGTACATTTCCAAGTCCTCTGAACTAAGATTTATATCATCAATAGAAATTCCTTTACTGGAAGCAGGTTTCACAAATTCATTGAGATTGTGCCTGAAATATCAAAAGAATAAGTTATAGCTCAAAGGAAAAATGAAAATAACCCATCCATTGATTCCATTATAATCTCAGGACTCAGATAAAGTATCCATTTACCTGCTTGATATAGATCCTCTTGGATCAGAAGGCAAGGGGCTATGCTGAAAATCTACTTTGGACTGTAGAAGTCCTAATAAGTAACTGCATCAACGATCATGTAGTAAGGATTTAAGGGATGCTTGAATCATACGTCCCCTCCCACCAAAAAAAGGAAAAAAAAAGTTGGTTGTCTTGTCAGTTCACCCTATACCTTCTAAGCATTAGTCCAATGACACGTGTTTCTCCATTTCGAGCGTAATCAATCACCTAGGGAAAGAAGCATAGCCTTGAGAATAGGTGAAGAGATGAGGAGAAAAAGAGGAATTTAGCTATACTCACAGGAAAACCGTTATGTCTGTTGCTCCGTAAAATACCAACAACATCGGCAACCTTAACAACACGAGGGAAGGAGACAACCTTCAAATAGAGAAAACAACATATTGGTAAATAAAAATCTAATACTATAAAGATTATCTAAAAGAATTAGATGTAAGCCCCTCGCTTCAATTATTTTGTGCCACAACTTCATTTTTCCTTTTCTTGATATAGCTTTTTTTTTTTCACATGGGCTCCAATGGAACATAAGCCTTGATAATACTTTGTACTCAATATACTACGAAAGAAGTTTAAGGAATAAGTAAGATCACCCTTTTTCCACAGGCCTCCTTTGCTGTAATTTTCCGCATCTGGTACTTTGGTCTTGATTCTAGTAATGGAATACCCTTCAACTGGGCTTGCTCTTCATACAGGCCTTCATTAAAGGCATCACCAACAGCCTGAAGTGATTATATACATAACCCACTCTCACGTGGAAATAAACTTACCAAGCGGTTAAAATTTCAATTCTCAATTTGTTGACTTACCTTGGACATCAGAAGTACAAGCATGATGAGAGGTAAAAATTTCAAATTGTTTGAAATTTCAACCATGATGACACACAGAGACACTGTCATTCGCATAGAGCCTCCTAGAAAAGATGCAGCACCCAACAAGGCATATCTAGAAAACCAGTAAGATTTGGAAGAATGTTACCGGTTTTTATCATATGAAGATAGAATAAATGAGAAAGAAGAAGAGGAAGCACAAACGAGCACTGTTATAAATATTCACATTGCCTACTTCACTCTGACCTCTCCAGAAAACATAGTCCATGAATAAGCGATTTTCTCTTTCCCATGGTTCTCTTTCTCTCTCAAAATTGTGGCAATATTCTATTTGCACATGCATGGGATCTTCCATGCTTTCGTTTGCCGATGATTAACTTTTGATTGGTGTTACCCTACACCATAAATTTTGTTTCCAGAGCTCTTTTAAGATTTCTGTCAATCAAGTATTTTTCAACTCTTTTTCTATAAGCCTCTTTTCAGCTCTTGAGAAAGTTTGTGTAAAGTACTACCGTAATATTAGTATTAGCAAGTGATATAAGGGTAATTAGATAGGAAGTTAGTTACTAAATCTTGTTATAAATAGGACTTAGGAGGGTGAGTGAGGGGAAGTAGGCAATTTGTGAGTGATCTAAGCCATGGGTTAGTATACTTGAGGGAAGGTTCTGAGCGCCTTGATACTTGGTTTATCTTGTAGCTATCATGTTATCTTTCAATATATTCCAGATCTTGATTCCAGTTAGGAAGTATCTTAAAAGTTTGGCTTTTAGTGCTGCTTTCCACTGGAATACAGTTTGTTTCCAGAATGGATTCTTCACTAGAAAAAAAGTTATATACACTGGCCCAGTGGCCCTATTAACTTGAGCAATTAGCCCAACACCTAACAGAGTCGCTCCCCAAAATCTTGTGTTTCCCTTTTGCCGTCGTATTTGGTATTTCCATGAATTCTATTGGCATTCGAATGACCCACATAGCTTAATTTGGAAGAGAAAAACGGCAGGCCAAAATCATCAAATCCCACACGTTTTGCAGCACTCTCACAATAACATATAAATTAAAATAAAGCATTCTCAGAGTAAGTAATACTCACGTTCCCTCTTCAATGTTAGGCTTCTTGTAGAAACTAACCACAAACTTTCCAACCAAACGTCCATACGTAGATCCAATCATTATACCGGGAACAAATTGGCCAGCAGGAACTGCAGTACCAAATGTCACGACAGCTAAAGTATAAAACATAACCTGAAAAATTAGAAGAGTAAACAGAACATTTTAAAACAATCATATAATTAAGATAATGATATGATAATATAGAACAACAATTAGTGATTTTATTCTTTATCAATTCTTAAATGAAGGTTATTTTCAACAAAAGAGCACGTGAACTGTGAACAAAGAAAATAATGTCTTAAACTAAGTCAATAAGGTTACCAGAAAGGTCAATAAACTTCGTGCACTGAATTCATGCATTGTTTTTGCACTGAACAAATTCCTTATGGCATCATCCTGGAAAAGTAATTCATAACGAAACCAAAAAGGTAAAAAAATATTACTCAGAGAAATGGAAATGCTTGGCAGAGATTTGAAAAATGAAAAAAAGAAAAACCTGGGTGTTAAAGAAGATAGTTGCAAGGTCATTATATTCATTGTCCTTGCTGCAATAAAACTGAAAAAATAGCAACAAATAGGCAAATTTTAGTGCCAAACAACTCCTAGTTTGCATTTTCTCTAAAAAAAACTCCTAGTGTGCATAGCTCCTATTAAATGAGCAAAAGATGAGCAATACTGGTTCTTACATTAACGTAGTTCCCATACGTTCCTGGAGGCCTTGGGCATTCATTTCCCAATTCCGGATCGGGTTTGGGACATGGAGTACATTGCCTTAGAAGTGGTAGTCCGAAGGAGATAATTGATGTCAATACTGAGATGAGACAAGCCTCAATGATCTGAAATTTGTCGAGAAAAAAATTTGTCTCAGAGTGTGAAATCGAAGTAATTGGGGAAGAAGAATTGCATGATGAAGAAACAATAGACACCAATCATCATCATTAAACTTTTGTGCACCTTTACTCGGTTTCCCTTCTTGTGTAAATGGTTTCGTCGCCAATATGTTATATAAAGAGTAAGCTGGTTGAATAAAGCTCCTAAAAGAATAACCAAAAGAATAAACATAAATGATAAAACATAATCCCTGGAATTGGAAATTTATCTAGGCCAACTGTAAAGGTATGGCTAAAATTACCGACCTAATAAGCCTCCAATAACCCCAATCACAGTCATGGGCAACAACTCCGCAAAAGAGTAGTCCTCTTGGCCACTAAAAGTATAACCATCAGGAAATAAAAATTCGAAGGAGAAATAGGCATGCATGGAAGGCATGAACAGATTATAAACCTTACTCTGATATGTCCCATATTATGAAACCACCAGAACCAAAATGTCCACACTTCCCACTCTTACACCATCCCATAGCTGCACGTACCACAACAGCCACCACAGCAGAAGTGAAAAACACGCGCCACAAAAGTTGACTCTTCCACCTTCAAAGTCAAATGCAAAACTCATATATGCAATTTTCTCAAGTCAATAATACTACACAGACCAAAGAGCTCTACACACTCAAGCACATAGAAAAGTAAACAACTCATGCGTGAGGATAAACTAACAGCAGTATAGATTGGAATAGTTTTTTCACTTGATCCCATACTTTCAAAACTAAGAACACAACCCCTGTAGATTAATAAATACTTGCTTTCAAAGCCACAAATGTTTCGACTCCAACCCAAACTACAAGGATCCCAAAATATTTCTTTGCTCATGCATTAACAAAAAGAGGAAAGAACATTTTGTCATTATATAAGTCAGCCTTCAAGCATGTTGACAGGAAGAAATGTGTTTACCAAGAAGTTACTTCTTCCAGTGCAAATAATACACCACCAACTGGAGCTCTAAAAGCTGCAGCAACTCCTGCTGCACACCCACAGGTAACCTTTCAAAATGTTAACCCAAAAAGAAAAAAACAGAGAGAGAGAGAAAATCAGGTATTTGCCTTTACGACCAATGATAGTTAGTACTAGAAGAATGTGGGCTTAGAATAAATTCGTAAACAATTATGTATAGAAAAAACCCAGTAGGGCTATCAAGTTCTCCTAAGTCCAATATAAAACTAAGACAAATAACAATTAAGCAATATGTGTGTGTATATATAATCGTGCAGAAAGTAATATTAAATGATGGCTTGTTTTAGAAAGGTAGGACAGCTAGAATGAACAATTAAAATGCTTAAGATAACTTACAAGATCACGACGATCCCGGTCGCTCTTGAACACTTGTAACCACCTGGAATTTAAATGATATTTAGCAGAGCCACCCTGATTTCAAAATAAAGAGACAAGAAAAAAACCATTAGTTTTGCTAACTAAACAATTATCAGATGTCCCTTAAGGGACACTAACCACACAATTATAATTCATCTCAAAGGATTTTTCTTTCTAACTCAAAGGATATGGTGGTGGAAGGCTGTAATGAGGTCACAACCGCTTGACATGACCTATTTTGGATATTCACCATACATCCTTTAAAAAAATAAAATAAAACAACTTTCATTGAGAAAAAGTTGAAAGGATACAATGGCATAAAAAGAAACTCAAGCCCACAAAAGAAGGGAACCCACTAAGGGTTAAGGAAAGGGGATCCAACTATACATAATAGTTCCTATAGAATAGTTAGGAACGGTTTTGAAAATGAAGCCTGGACGAAAACAAGAAATCTGACAAGAGACCAAACATCAATAGCATCCCTTTCTGCCCCTCTAAACACTTCAAACTCTACAACTCAGGAATCTGCCTATTGAAAACAATAATTTTCACCCTAAATTCTGCAAAACAAGCTAATGATTTTGCAGCTTTCAGGTAAAAAAAATTGATGGAATGTGTCTGTGTGTGCGTGGACACATTCACTATACAGGTCAACTAAGTAAGGAAACAGATATCTGGCCTCTTGAACGTCATGAATTAAAGTATTGAATGATAAGTCTCAATTTCAAATGGATACCAAACAGCTACAGCACCAGAGTTTGAGACAAGTATGGAATAACAATAAAACTTTGTCTGTAAATGGGACTTAAACATAAATACACATAAAAAATTAAACTAAATATAGATTAATAAAATCTACTTTCTTGTTGGATTCTGAAAATATCATTTGTCACGAAAGTACTACTCCAAGAAATTTGTGCTGGCTTACTTGGCCTAACAAAGAAGCAATACATGCGCCTGTGTGTACAAGAGGCCCTTCTTTGCCTAAAGCTAATCCACCTCCCACTGAACCAATGCTTCCAAATATCTAACATATAACAAGATTATGAAATGAAAAAATGAGAAAAATTAAAATATATCTGCAGAAAGTTTTGACTACAAGGACACGGGGGGTTACCAATTATACCTTTCCAATTAAGGTTCTGAAGAAAAGAACACCGTGTATGTCAATTCCTGTTCATTTGAACAAAAGAAAAACTTTCAAACACCCAAAAAAATTTGTTTTAATTTTACCGGGGAAGGGAAATGAAGAGCCAACAATGATATGTCATACCATTCAAATATCCCTTGATTTCAGGTATGCCAGATCCGGCTGCCGCAGGAGCGAAGTGTGTGACAATATAAACGGATGAAAATACTAGAGCTAAGTTGATAGCTAAGTATACTATAAAACCAGCCACATATGACTTTTGAATTAGGGCAAATGTCAATGAAAATTTCCAGCCGGCAAAGTTCTCGACAGCCATATTTATGAAAACTGCAGCCAATCCTGTGCCTGAACGCAGTCAAGAGAAAGCATTAACTTGACATGACAAGAAGAACAACCAGATACTTTTGGAGGTTAAATAAATTTGTGCAAAAATAAAACCACAAAATGTCCAATGCTTTCAATTCAATCATACTACTAATAATTACATAAACTTAGATTAAGATCTCCAACTAAACCAAGGATCATATAAACCACCTACATCAGACAAATTTGCTTATTTTATCCATAAATTCAAATAACTAAGTATATTTTCACTTTTTAAACATGAGTAATAGTAAATAGAAATAAGGAGATTACGTTAAGGTAAAAGGGAAGCTGTCATCATACCTATGCCGATGAACAAGGCATACAGCCACTTAACTGCCACACTATAGCCAACAAATAATTTCCCTCTTTGCGCCTACAGAACACCAGACACACATCGTGAGCATAAAAACACCATCCGCTCAAGCACTATTTCACAATAAAGAATTACTTTTCAACCAAACACAAGAAATTTTAAAGTATTCAGAATTTTCCAAAGACCAGCAGACACGAAACAGAATAGCAGTACCTGTTCATCCCAGTAAGCATAATTCTCGATAACCTCATAATCAAGGCTTTCGACACCACCCCCATCGTTTTTCTTCAAGATACTAAGAAGGTCATCCTCATTTTCGTCGGTGTTCGGAAGAAGAGACCACATGTTTTTTGCTCTATCCATCCCATTTTGAAGCTGATTCGACAACATGGAGTATCAATTCTGATCCAATCCTAAAAAAAACTCAAATGAACCCTAATTTTAAGTACAATCAAACTCAAAAACTCGAACTTTGTAATGGATTGGAAATCAGATACAGCCGCAAAATACTGGGTCGGATTCAAAATTTTCAAAAACGAAATCCAGAGGAAAGAACCCCTGAAAATAGCGAATCGAGATCGTAAGAAACGAAATTGAAGCTGAAGAAATGGGGAATTGAGAAAAAAAAAAAAAAAAAAAAACAGAGTTGGGTATTGAGCTATATCTGTGGATCTCCCTGTCCTTCGGGTTCAATGGAATCAAGAAGAAGTGGAAATCAATTAGAAAGAAGATTGAGAGTTAAGATGTGGAATCAAATCAACCATGCCACCAAAATTTTATAATTAGTAAATAGTAAAATTTCCTTCTAAAAGTATAATACAAAAGAAATTGTGTGAAATTAACTTTCCATTTTGAGAAATACTGCTTTATATTCTAATACTGTATACTATAGTAATTTTCGAACAAACTTCTTCAAATGGAAAACCATATATATCAATTTCATTTCATTTTTTAAGATAAATTTTGAACTTTCACTATACAATAAATAATCTTATTTTTATTTTTTTCTCTCAATAATTGCTAAGGTTGTAGATTTGAATTTTTATCCATTAAATTAAATCCAAATTACATAATGATATCCAATCTAAAATAAACGAACAAAAGTTCAACGTTAGCTCGATTATAAGTTTTAATTATTTCATATCAAAACGAGCATAACTAAATAGTGAATTATTGATATTTATTTCTAGACTTTGGAAAGTTAAAAATCTCTATAGTCAATTTAATTTTTATTTTTAATTTTATTGTTTTAGGAGAAAGATATCATTATCATTTCATTAAAGTTCCATGATGACTTTAATTTGGAAAAAGTAAATGGCCACAGCACTAACAAATTATCAAAAGAAACAAGTTGGTCAAGTTTAAGACATTATCTTAAGATAAATCAATTCAACTAAAAATATTTGTCAATATATCAAAATATCAAGATATCGTGATTGAGATAGTGGTCTATCTTGATCTATCGTACGTAAATTTTATATTTTGTAAATATTTTCTTTTGTTCGGTTGGTTTTGACATGTTTGAAATAGTCAAAATAAATATTATAGTTTAATGGAAAAATAAAAGACAGTAGAGAATTTGGAAGAAGGCATGTCGCAGTCCAGAGTTTCTTTCTTTTGTTTTGTTTTGTTTTTCTCTTAGGTCATTTTCTCATTAAAGAAAAACAAAGTTATATATTCAATCTTCTAAGTTATACGTCAGTCAAATGATTAACATTTTCCGATAGATTCCAAATCCTTAGTAGAGCTATCAAAATAAAATAATTCCCATAAACAATTGAACAAGGGGAAAGCTCCAATGCAATATGGTCCAAGTCTTGGCTTTAGGTATTGTTCAACAAATACTGATCACAAGGATTTGGGTTTGTAATTGCTAAGGAAATAGTTAAAACAATTCTTTTTAACCTAGAAAGTTATTCTAAATAGATTCTTTTAGGAGCCCAAGTAGTAATATGAAATCGTCATTCGAAGAGTTTAATCGTGCAGAGGGAAAATAATATTATTAGAAAGAGTGTTACAAGGTACATAATGGTGTCACCGGGACTTTATAGTTTATATAATGCACTTCTCTAGATCAAAAGGTCGTAATCATAAATAACTATAAATAATTAAATATGTTGTATACTAATTCTAATTAGCACTCTTTGTACATTGTTGTTTGATTCAAAGCATCTCAGCAATCTCACCCTTTATTTAGTTAAAATAGAAAATGTGAGGATATGACCTAAAACTTTATAGTTTTTTTTTTCTTTTTTCGAGAACGATTAAAGTTTGAGAGATTCAAAACGCAACATTGTGATTGTTAATATACTAGAATGCTAGTTCATTTATGCCTGCTTTGGCACCTTAAACTTCATATGACAGATAAACTTTGCCTAGAAGACTTCGAACAAACCATAGTGCTGTCTCTGTTTAATGTTTCGTTTGATAACAAATGTCAGGCCATTGGAAATATTTGTTTGAACCATTCCAAAAATTTGAATTGGTCGATTTGAACAAAGCCTGCAACCCAAACACTTAAAAGTTGAAGTTGGTTTGAATTGGATTAGGTTTTCAAGTTATTTATTTATTCTCTTTTTAGTATTCTTTTTCTATTAACTTAACATACTTAACTTTATTTTAAATTTGACTACAGCATATACTAATAACTCAAATGTTAATATTTGACTTATGACCTATAAATATTCAAATAATCATACTTAAAGTGTTCATAAGCACAGTAAACCCTTTGACCATTGAAATTGTAATGTTGTAGAGCAAAGATTGTAAGGATTGAACAACCGTGACTCAAAGTATGATCTTGATTTGCTACAATTTGTTTGATAATCTCTATATTTTGGACAATACCTGATTCACTAGTACTTTTGTTCCAGAACTGCATAAACCACCATTGTTGCAACGCAACAAGTATTACAATATATAGAGGTGACCATTCAATCATCTAAGATCATCACCACAAAAGTCATCTGAGTTTTGTATGATATCCAATTCATTGGTACTTATGTTCCAACACTCTAGAAATCATTCCTATTGCAATAAAGAACAAGTATCATAACTTACATCATGTAGAGCAAAGATTCAAACCTCTAATTTATGAACTACGCTCATATGAAAGATTCTAACCTCTAGTCTTTTCCCTGTAAAACATAAAGGTCTAAATCATTTGAGCTAGGGCTTCCGTTTATCCCTTTTCTTTACGAGGAAATATGCACATGTTGTTAGAAGTGTGGTTGAATTACTTTAAAAACATGAAGCAATCAAAAGAGCCAATGAGAGAGAGAGAGAGAGGGCAGACCATAAGTGAGGCTTTTTTTGTATAACCATCCGATTCCGTTCGCCAAATGAATACGTGTTTCCTACTTTACTTGTAAAACACTGTCTTGAACATGGAAAGGGAATGAAGAATCATTCATGTTAAACCTTCCAACATAGTCATACTATAACCTAAACCAACTGTCAGGATTTAACTATTGAGGACTTGGACGTAAGAATCACAAACATGTTATCATTTCCCATCATTTCACTACACTGGGTGTGCTTCATCTTCAGAATAGCTCCATCAACTGCTGGGCCACATCTGCATTTTACCAAGAGAGCAAAACACACAAACCGCCTCAAATTCAAAACTTAAGAATCATTCTAAGAACAAGCCTAGTAAAATAAAACAAGAACTAAACCCAGTAGAATAATTACACAACTTTCTGTCCATATCACTCGATATCGATGATTAGAAGTAGGATGGATTCAAGAGATTGTTTTCAGAACTAATATTCTGTTTTCTTTTTAAGTAATATGGGGTAACTTCCTCTTTCTGAGAGATTTTCTCCAACATGATTTCAGTACCTTATTTTCAAGGACCATACGTTAATTCTAATAATTAAATATGTTCTACTAAAACCAGACTTGTAAATTATCATTTTAACTACAAAATAATAATCTTCAACTCTGATCAATTAACTTCATAAAACAGCTTTCAATAATATAAAATATATAGTTTATGAAACAAACACCTGCTTTTTTGTTCTACAATGTGGCTAAGATTTCAAAATTGGTTTTTTAGAGTGAAAATTAAAAAAAGAAATAGTTGTCGTTGGGTTAATTTTAAAAGCAATCATTCTTAATTGGTTAATATATTAGGACATGCGAAGATATTAAGAAGTTCTTCGAAAATACCTTGGAGAATGGCTGGCGTTGCTTGGAACTCTTGCAAGATATTTTGATAAGGAGCAAAGTCCATATTCAATAGCTTGGCAGACAGATAAGCAGCTCCAGCAGCTATCTGCTGGGGCTTAAACTGAAGCCAAAGTGAGCTCCTTAGCCTAAAAAGAAAAATACCACATATCAGCCTCGCATACAACTACCACAACCACCATCACTTGTTGAAGAACGCATTAAACAGTTAAACAAACCATCTGGGTCCATTATTAAATACGATGGCAATGTCTAACAGTACTTCAAAACAGAAAAAGCATCAGCTCCAAATACACAATTTTATGCAACAACAAAAACTAAGAGCAGGAAGTAATTTCAAGCATTCACTTCAAATGAATAAAAGCAAGTCATTTCTTCTTACCAACTAAAAAGCAGCAACTCAGGTAGAATATTTCCAAGAATGTCTGGAAGATTGCCGATAGTATCATTATCATATGACATATGTTATACCCCATATACAGAATACATCAAACTCCCAGGTAAATTTGGCAGCAGGGGCTTTTGATTCCAGAGACTAATGCAACCGAAACTAAAAGTCGCAAACAATCAAACTTCTCAAAGCAACCCACCATCTTCAGCTCTAAACGACGTAAATGTTGATCTGGACTGGAATGTCATCAAGCACTCTCATCTCATCGTGCTTGAACGCATGCAAGCTAACCCCACATATAAATACACCCAAAATTCCCACCGTCGTACAAAATACACATCAGAAGAAAATATAATTCTTCCACACACACTTATATATTGCATGTACGTATATAAGTATATAGTTTACTGGTCGTCACATTTTTCTGGTTGTCTGCATGAGTTGTTTTGTCTGTACTATGTGTAAGAACACAGGTTCATGGAAAGTTTCATCTATTGTAAAGCTTGAACCTTAACTAGAGTCTAAAGGTAATTCGTTCGAGTCTTTAGGCTGGGACATCAGTTTTGTTCCTCTTTTGGTTAGGAACATAGACTGGTCGGGGAGGGTGGGGTTTCTACACACAAAACTAGCTCTTGACACGGGATGTTGCATCTATTGTAACACGTGTACCTTGAAGATAATTGTGCTCAGTCTTTGGGTAGGACATGGTTCTTTATCTGTTTTGGTGGGCGCGCGGGAGAGGGTGGAATTACAATGGACAAAGCTACCTTTACACGTGCATGCAGATCACACTTTATTTGTTTGATGATTGTAATTCTAAGCATGATATAAAATGTAACAAACATCACCTGAGTGGAATTAAATTTAAAATTTTTAAGTCCAACAAATTGAATGCAAAACCTTGATGTCACTGAATATTTCAAAATATTACACCTTCAGGATTTCCTAAAATCACAAAATATAAAATGACTGGTCAATAGATACATCATAACCAAAAAAATGACAGATTCATTCAATAATCTTAGCTAGTGCAGGATAAAATAGGCCAAGCATGCATCTGTTCAACTATAGGTCGGTGCTAAATTTATAGAACATACATTAAAAAGGTCATGAATAAGAAAATAAACTATTAAAAATAAAAGCCAAACAGAAAGAGTTCAATCCTCCATAGAAACAAAATGAGGGAAATTAAAACACTTTCACAATAAGTTCAAAGTTTTAATAGCTTACAAAACCCAGAAAGACAAATAACAAGAGAAAGATATTTATTTGACAACAGAAGCACCAGAGAGAAGACAAATCAGTTGAATGTCAATTGGTATGATGATTGTTAAGAAAATTTTCTTTTAAAATAAATAGATTTTTAAACATTCCAAAATTGCTAAGAGATGTAGATATTTAAATGATATTTTTCAAAAAAAAAATACACCAAAAGCTATAAGTGAAAATGCAAGGACAAGAAAAGATAGAGCTCCTGTGAGAAGGGGAAAAAAGCCATACACATCAGCAAATAAATTTTAAAATCAAACCATCCCAATGTAAAATATATTTTACGTCGTAAAATAATGTCAGTGTTAATACCATTTATGTTTTCCTACAAAACTTCAGGTTCCATTGTGATGAAAATACAAACGACTGAGAAAAAACATCATCTTCAAAAAAAAAAAAAAGTTTAAGAAGCTCCGGTTATATATTATATAACAATCAAGGATGGGAGAAAAATGGAACATGAAGGGGGCATACACTGTCAAGGAAAATGGCCTGCTTGCTCACGATTGATTAAGAATGCATACATTTTATATTCTCTTGGTGTGAGGGAAAGATACAAAATCATTTTATTTTAATTTTTTAGTGATTTTCTTACTTTGCATTCCATGCCTATCAAGATATTAGATAACCCATATCCCTCATCAAAATCCGCCTATCTTGAACCAGTCAAAGTAACACCACAGATGAGTTCCACCCTCTCGGACTCAAAATGATGAAAATACCAAATGGTAATCAACCAAGTATGTCAGCAAATACACAACCTACAAACATAAGTTGGCACAAATTAAGATTTGCAACTCAAGGGCTTACTTGTATTGGTGCTAACAGAATATCAAGAACCCAGTGACTTGACATGTTTTTTCTTTTTCATTTTTTCTGAGTTCAACATGGGGCAGGGAGATTCAAATCTCAAACCTTTTAGTCGAGGGTAGACCCTTTATGTAAGCTAAGCTAAGTTCACTTGGCGATTTGACAGGTTATTTATGCCATAGGTACACTTGATTCTTGAAACTTGAAAGGACGGACCTAGAAGAATTGTATCATAAACTAAATCACTATATTGTGACTCATTCTGTGCTGAATAGAAGCTCGTCCAAAGTAGTTGATCAGAAAAAAATTCTCTACTCAACTCAACTCACTTGACCATCCATCATAGTGAAATAAGATCGAAAACAAGATCATTGGCAGTGCTTCTCTAGGTTATAAAAACAATTGACGCTCCAGGGAGAGTTAGAATTTTTCTTTTTTTTTTGGTTAAGAAAAGATAGAAAGTGGTGCAGTAGGCTCCTTGGCAATCATTCACACCAAGTATCAAGCTGATCAGGTGTATTCATGGTTAAAATTACTTCACTTGTAAAACAAAAGTTTCCATGAACAGCAAATCAATCCGCCAGCTAAGTATATCAAATAGGCGAGCATGCTAATCGTGCATAGATCCTGCAAATTATACGCATTCCAGAAGAATCAATAATTCATAGTAGGATAAATGTACAAGGGTAGCCCGCTCTAACAAGAAAACAATTGACACAAGTAACACACCATTTTGATCAAGGAAAGAAGATCACCATTATCCTCTTTCATGTCACAATCAACGCCAAAAGTCAGGAAATCTGTCATTCCACTGAGGTTCTTGCACCCATATATCCCAAATCTAATTTTTTAAGTTACATCATTGACCTACTTTTCACAATGGCAACAGCATGCTTACTAAATAGACTAGACAATCCAGAAAGATTCCTGAAGCAGTTGCAAGGACAAAATAATTGCAGAGAAGCAATAAATTGCATGATCTCTATCTTGCACGTACAAATGTATTGCATGTTAATTCCCTTTTAACATTAATAAATCAAATGGACGGGTGGAATAAATAAAGTGATGAACTTACCCTTCACTGATCAAGTTCAGTGCAAGATTCACCAAGATCGACTGTGAAAGACCTATCTTATTAAGAACAGACATAAGAGGAGCATAGGGATGTTGCACGTTGAGTTCAAAGTTTAGAGTTGTCAAGATCAATTGCTCAGCCTCAGTTACTCTTTCACGATATTGCTCGAACCAATCCTGTTGAAAATGTGCATAGCAAGATGTCATTATGATGGAATTTATAATTTGCAAAGAGAAATAATGCTCCCAGACTTGGAAGTTAAAACTTGTAAGAAATTATTAGTAGTCTTAACATTGTGATTTTGTTGAGAACTATAGTTTAGTGGTTATCACACTCTTATTAATTTATTGGGATTGTTTATTATAATTTTACCATTTGTCGTATTGAAACTCAATCAGATGAACAAACTAACATACGGACAGTGGTGAACAGAGAAAATGAAGGTTTTGTAGTTATTTTATCCTAAAAAATCATTGTAATTGTATTCTAACACACCTTAGGAGAAATTTCTTTACAAATAACTTGCTATGTAAAGGGTAAGCAAAAAAAATATAATAGTCATAGACGATGAAGATTTCTGCAGAAACTCACGACTGGGAGCATGTAAGATAAGACGTTGAAATCCTGCTTGTGCAGAATTTCACATGAAGCTCGCAAGACATTGTTCAAAGGGCGTGGTGTCTCTTCTGATTTTGCAGCAAGGAAGAGTGCAGATGTGGCAATCAACTGCAACAGAGGTGAGTAAATAAAATGAACCAATTAATGCAAAATAATCACATCACGAAACATGGATGCAGAATAAATTGATACAATCAATATGAAGACTACTGGTGTACTCTCTCATTAATGCTAAAATGAGACAAGAAAAGAAAAAGAGCGTTCAATTTGCGCTTATGTTCCGCAAAATGGTATGAATAAAACAGGAGAGAGACAAAAGGAAGAGTTGAGAAAAGAGTAGGCTGAGTAGCAAAGTTCTCAAGTCTAAATCGTTAGCAACAGTAACAAATGTAGAGTGCATAAATTATTACTCTCTCCAAAGGAATTTCAGGACAGAGAAATGATCTACAGACTAAAAAGCTTCTAATATCTCATTGATCGTCAAACATAGAATCTACAAGTTAATTATATTTTCAGATTAATGAATGTGAGCATAGTTCATGTAGAGACCAAGCCTTTAAGCAAAAGAACTTACAAATCTATCATGACAAGCATGTGATCTTCGAACAAAAAACCGATGGCATAGAATCATCGCAGTGCCAATGGTAGTCTGAGGTCTACAAGAAACAACGATAAGTGTTAATAACTCCATGGGGCCCACAAATGTTGTTTTATTGGCAAATTAGAAAACAAATCATTCACTGAACTAAAAAATAATTATCAGAGATTTCAATTACTTACAACTCAAGCTGCAAACCAAGACTCTGAAGGAAGGCGCAATATGTGTACCGCAGATGAGTTTCACGTATTGTGTCAATACCATCTTTTCTTGAAGGTGAACATCTCTCAATCTCATCCCTGGACATAAAAAAAGGCTCATCATCTTCCATTATTCTGCGATCTCGTTTACAGCTGGCAGACGTAGAGACATCGTTGTTGGATCTTGGAGGAGGGTGGACCAAATTGCTATAGATCGAAGGTCCATTATCATATGTCCTTCCCTGCCAATGATACCTCCCACTATCCTCCCAACGTGAAGCAGAAAACTTCCTCCTCTTAAAAGACTGTGAGTTATGAGGCTTGATGGAGTTCAAAGTATCAGGTCTTGCATAAATAGACCTACCAACCTGGTTTCTATATTGCCCCAGAAATTCAAAATGGTTGCTGCCATAGCCATAATCATAATAACTGCTCCTACTTGTATCCTGATGGTGGTTTTTGACATCATATCGATTCAGGGTGGCCCAGTAATCATCATTAACCATTCCTCCTTGAGAACTGAAATTCCGAACACGAGCCATTCTTCCTGAGCAGAACAATAACCCACCCCACGACACACACACAAAAAGGTAAGGAATAATATCAAGTTTCACGAAAACACGATAACTCAAATCATTCAAATTCTGCATACTATCAAGTTGTATGTTTTTGTTAGAGTAGAATGGGTTTCATTGATTAATTAAATAGAGAAGTCAAAAAACTCTTAAACACCAAAATGTAAGTAAAATTAACTATTAAGTTGGCAATCATTTAATTATAACTTTCAACAGCACAAGAGGCTACTGCAGAAGAAATAGAGAGGAGAACTCAAGACTTCAAAACTAATATCGATAAACAAAAGTTACATAACAAATAAGAACGACATTCGAAATCTGTACTCTTTCTTTTGATTTTAATCTCCATACCACAATTTTTTCTTGAAAACTAGGGGGGAAGGTAAAAAAAAAACATAATTATGATGCAGCCAACAGCTCTAAGAAAAAGAGTGGACAGACGCTCCATTTTGTTAGAGAAGATAAAAGATCAGAAACAAAATAAACAAGGTTATTTTGTTAGAGAAGACAATCAAGCAAACTTTTACTTTTTCTGAAAAAGAATTTCCATTAAACTTTTTTATATACATAATCTTTCAATTTTCAAAGGACAAAGTAGATAAGCATAAGCCTACAACGAACAGAGAGAGGCAACCCCCTCCTTCCCTCCGCCTTGCGCGCATAAGAGTCCCCCCTATCGCATACATATTTCAGGCTTCATGAAGATCTCAAGTTACGACGATTAACGACGAATATTTACTCGTAATCCTAACATAAAATTGTACGATAAGAACATACAAATGCATGCATCAGGCAATCAACAGGATAAAAAGCGTCATATCATGGAACAAGATCTTGTGTAAATCATAAAATCATGGAAGAAAACAGATCATCAACGAGCTCTCGTAAACACAGTATCAAATCCAGTCCAAAAAATCAAGAAAAACATGGAAGGAAAAACAACGCAATTAAATCAAATTTTATACCGAAAGAGAAGAGATGAATCCTGGAAAGTTGTCCGTGATCTTGTTGGCAGTAAGGATTTTAGGATTATGAAGATGGAGGGAGGAGGAAAATTGAAGAGAAAAGGTTAGAGGAGTAGTTGAAAGAAGAAGATGAATTCAGGAATCGGAAGGTGTTTCAATTTCATCCAAATATTCTTGGTGGGGGACTAAGGGTGGGTCTCCTTTTTCTTTTTCTTTTGTTCTTTTTCTTTATTATTATTATTATTATTATTATTATTATTATTATTATTATTATTATTATTATTATTGTCGTTGTTATTTATTTACTAATTTCTTTTGAGCCGACGGTGAGGTCCACTTTTCCACCCAACCTCAAATGGGAGCGTCTACAAAATGGGCTGGGCCTGGCTCCGTATAACAAATTGGGCCCATTAAACCATATGGATTTTCTACTGGCCCAATGCGTAAAGAAAAACTAAATCTTGATATAAAATTAGACAAATTAAAATATGGGATTGTTTTTTACCTAAGAAATTTAATTTAGGGAAATTAATTTGATTTTATTAATTTTTAATATAAGTGTTACCTTCTTTCATTTTTATCATTTAATTCTATTCCCTCGAATGCACAATTTTTAATTTTTATACTTTTTTATTCGAGATCTTTAAGCTTGATGATTTCTTAAGCGTATTTCATTTTCAAAAAGATAGATTTGAAATAACCCTCGTGCATATATAGAAAAAAGGGAAATGCATGCGCTAAATGCATTCCACCAAATTTGGGGATTCTTAGTTTTAAATCAAAATTCCAAATCCATAAGAAAAAAATGATAAGAAATTTGAAAAAAAAAATTGAAACTATTTATAAAATACAACACGATCTACCAAATTTTCTATATTTTATTTAAGGTTACTTTGAGGGAGTTGAAAAAAACTAAAGACCGAAACTCTCTGGACATCGGAGATCCTTAACTTTGAAGATTAAAGCTCCAGAAGTTTAGAATATTAAACCCTTGAGCTTCAGAGATTTTAAGAATATATCCTATCTTGAAGCTTTAAGGATCAAACAACTTTCAAACTCATAAAAGTCAATAGTCGATTTAAGACGATTAACATGCTAGAGATTAATCTTAGCTAAATTAATCAATAAGCAATAGACCAATCCAAGTCAATCAACAAGCCGATAAATCGATCCAAGTCAATCAACAAACCAAGTTTATCCAACCATTAACTAGCTGGATGTACCGATCCAAACCGATCGCCATGCCATGTCGATCCTAGTTGATCAACAAGTAGAAAGTTGATACAAGTTGACCCCAATATAGTGGTTGATCCAACTTTATCAAAAAGCGAGAAGCGATCCATGCAAATCGACAAGCTAGAGGTTGATCCTACCCAGCCAACAAGCATGTGATTGATCCAACCTAATTAACAAGCTAGAAGTCGATCCAAAGTGATAAGCAAACGAGAGGCCAATCCAAACATATCAACAAGGTAGAGATTGTTCTACTCAATCAACAAACCAAAGATTGATCCAAGTCAATCAATAAGTTCAAGGCAGATCCTAGCCAACCAATAAGCTAATGGCTAATCCTACTCAGTCGCAATAAGCCAACAAGACTAATGTCAATCAACCAATTGATCATCGAGTTCAAAGGTTGATCACCTAAAAATATCAGTAAATTCAAATGTCAACCCCTTCAAGATCATCAAAAAAGATCAACAAGTTTAAGAATTAAAGTTTTATATGTTTATTGGAAAGACACAAAGGATAAAAAATATAGATCGTAAACTTATAGTGCAAATCAATAAAATCTAGTATAGTTTCACAAAAAAATTAAATATTTCAAAGCAAAATGGGATTAAAGATACGTGTCTGTAAATTTGATGGAGATTGAATACATAATATACATTTTAGATTAAGATTATATTTGGCCCTTAAACTTTCAACGACGACTGTTTTGGTCTCCAAAATTTCGAAAAAAATAATTATTTTGATCAATGTCGTCAGAATTTCATTAACTATTTAACGGAACCATTTTGTGATTTCTATATTTGGATGATTCCGTTATTCCATCATTTATTTAGAGAGTTAACAAAATCTTAACGATAAAGACCAAAATATGTCATTAGAATTTAGTTAACTTATTGAGTTTTCCAATAAAACATCAGTTTACCTCATCATTTTGTTAGAAAGTTAACAAAATTTTAACAACAAACACAAATATATGCTCTTTCTAACAGTTCACATATGAATCAAAACAAATATTTTTAAAAATCTAGATAAACCAAAATAGAACAAGATACACAAAGTTATAATAATTTTAACATTTAGAGATGGTTTATATGTAACACATCTTAAATTTAAGCACTTGTTTAAAACAAAATATTTTTCGATTTTGGTAAGAAACAAATTAATTGTTGTATTGCATTCAAAATGATTATAACATTTTACAAATATATTTCTTTCTTTTTTAAATATTATCATTTAACTAAGGGGTTTGTCTTTGTTTGTCCCAATTTTTCTAAATCAAACTTCTCTATATTTATCAATACTTTTTCAACCACAATTAATCTCCTAAAAATCAACCTTCATTTCTTATTTTTCTAAATCTTCCTCATTTTAGTAAAAATGAAACTTCTCCCAAAATTATATATATATATATACATACATATATATATATTGGCTTTTGAATGACGAGAAGAGCTGCCGTTGAGGGAATCTAAATGTGTTTTTTTTTCTTTTTTCCTTCTTGAATTAATTAAAGTAAAATTCTCTAATTAAAAACGAAATTTACTTAAATCTCAAATTTTTTGATTGGACCGACAGACACCTAAATTGAATTAAGAAGTTTCCTATATTTCTTCATTATAAGCATATCTATTGTTGTTATTATTTTATTTTTAGAATAACTTTAAGAATACTTGGGATTTTCAAAATTTCCCCCCAAAATATATATATATATATATATATATATATATATATCCTTATCAAGTACTTTACTATAAATAATATTCAATAAAACATCGTCACTGCAAAAAAAAAAAGGCAATGTTCCACCTAAATTAGTTCTTATATTGAATTGCATTATGTGTCTGTCACGTGATACCCATATCAGAGCCTTATTCAACTTCCAACTCTTTGAGATCAAACACAAAAGCTCCAAATATTATTTGGTGTTTAAATAGTTTTACAAAAGAAAAAGATGAAAAACAGGACTAAAATATCTATATGCAAATTAAAAGCTTTTTGGATGCTTATGTTGTTCGTGAAGGGAAAGATCGTTCTCTTGTTTGGTAAGGAATGAGATATTCAAACTCAACGTATTATGCCGATCGTTCTCTTGTTTGAATTACCGTTTTTAAATTTATAGTATTTATTTTTTAAAAATAAGAAATTAAGCTATTTTGTGACGGTAAAATATGTCTAATTACCCATATTTACGTAAACTATACTAGATGAAATTAGTTTATTAGATAGTCTTGTGCAAGTATATGCAAGTTATTTAATGTACATCATAATGTTAAATACGTTGTTATGGTGTACTTTTTTTTTCTCGAGGATTTTTTTTGAAATTTATCATAGTTGGAAAATGGGACTAACGTTTTCTCTTGTTATCTTCCTTTTCTATTGTTCAACCTAACTCGCTTTTTGGTCGATCATTACCCCTACTTTCTTTCACCATTAAAACATCAAATATATCGTTATTGTTTCTAATCTTCTTACATAATCATTTAATTAAACTACACATATTTATTATAAATAAAAAAACAATAGGGTTTACAAGTATAGCTCTACAAAACCATCTCTAATTGTCAATAGAGAGAAAAGAGATAGTTAAAAACAATAATGATAAGCTAATAACACATAATAATATACTATACAAAATGGTTAAATATACACAACCAAACAGTAGAACTATAACATGCTATCAATGCAAACATGACTCGTCTAACACATAATTAAACAACGTCATCTCAACTAAAAGATTAAAAGTTTAATTTGAATATCTCCTCCCACATATCGTTGAACTAAAAAAAACATCAACTCACATTAATTAACGAATTCATGTAATAGTAACATCATCATCATTTTTTTAATCTTTTTTTACAACATATATCACCGAATCCGTTTTAACTAAATGAAATAGCCTCTGTAAGTATAACTACATAGACTCAAACTATATAGAAAAATATTATTAGACGTAGAAAACGGGCATAACCCTAAAAAACAAAGTTAATTCAAAATACTTAATAAGAAAAAAAGATCTCTTGATACAATATTTTAAAAGTAAGAAAAATGAAAAAATGATCACTAAAGGAAAAAGGGGACTCTAGATTGGATCCATTTAGTTAGTGGACATTGGTAGACCTAATGACTCTTCCGACGAGGGAAAGGTTGAATAATTGTTATTTATCACAAATAAGATTTTAAATAAAAACATCAAAGTAATTACAAGCTTTTTATTGGAAGTTGTAAGGAAAAGAAAAAAACTAAGAATACAATAGAGAGAGAATTGATTAATTTGATAAGGGAAGGAGTGTGCATTAATTACTAAACCCAAAAAAACCTCATGTAGGCATGTGATTTAGTATTGATCTCCCACCCCTCCTTTCCCAACTATTATTATTATATAAAATTAAGTTTCTAAAAAAACAAAATTAATTAAAACCATATATATGCCTTCATGATTTTTCCATTTCTTTCCGTTTGTAAAATCACTTTAACTTATGAAAATTTACAATTCAACTTTTGAATATTATTGCAAAAAAAAAAAAAAAAAAAATCTAAGAGGGTTTCTAACAAACAGAAAGAAAATGACAATTAGGTCAAGATCTAATTGAACTGTTTCGTTCTTATAGATTGAAGCTAGAGTCAATTGGGTATGTGCATTATATCGACCCGTCTCAGCTTCATCATCCAAGACTGAGGGCGAGCCTAGTGATTTCACGTGAGTGGTCAATCTAGATCCTCTCTCTATTTTGGAACATCTCAAGTGACTCAAATCTAGCCTCAAGTGTTTGGTTTCTAAATAAAAAAAAAAAAAAAAAAAAAAAACAAGAAGTAGATTCCAAATTCAAAAGGATAAAGAACCTCATATATATATATATATATATAAAACATGACACACCCCTATACAACCTAAGCTTAACGCCTCTAAAAACTACTTGTCTTCACTTTATACAAGATACTAACTAGGATCAAAGACAAACACAATGCCAGTTTGTTATATTTTCTTTATTTTATTGGTAACATCTATTCTAAATTACAAATTTTTCTGTTGGCTACATTTGAGAGTCGGATGAGTTTTCGCTTGACCAAGATTTGCCAACGAACATGTATAATTGTTATTTGAATTTGTTGTGGGTGCCCAATCTACCTAAAGTGGGAATTAATTAGAACAAAACATCTGCAATTCGGAGATAGTTTGTGCATTTAATAACAATTGATATACTTATTTTAGGTGAGAAAATGAAATATATTTAAATAAAATCTAAAAATACAAAACTTAGATATTTTATTTTCGAAAAAAAAAAGAAAAAGGGATTAAGACTTTACAAAGTTAGAAAGTTAGAACCTCCATCATGATCTTTTCCCCACCTTTCACGTTTTCGCCACGTGACTTTCTAAATCCCACCATTCACCACTGACACCTGTCTTAAACAATTCCCAACCCCCATGTGAAAGAGACTTGTCATTCCTACGGCGGCGCGTGTCTTTCATTCACTCCCTTCGCGCGTTCAATTACACCTCCTTTGTTCACACTATATCAACCTTCTCTCTTCACTCTGTTTCCATGAGTGTGCGTGTCTTTCTCACTCCTCCGCTTCTTCTTCTTCTTCTCTCTAGTTCATGATGTAGCGGAGAAACAATGGGGAAACGGACAGCGAAAAGTTCGAGATCCCAAACCTTACCTTCATCTCCTTCGCATTCTTTCTCTTCTTCTTCTTCCTCCGATTTCGAATTCACCATCTCCGTTTCACCTCGTCAAGCTTCCACTGCGCTTTGTCCTGCCGATGAGCTTTTCTACAAAGGTCAGTTACTTCCTCTCCATCTCTCTCCTCGTCTCTCCATGGTTAGAACGCTTATTCTCGCCTCCTCTAGTACCTCGTCTTCTTCCGACACTAATAGCACCTCAGCATCGCGCGATTCCACCGGAAGTTCCACTGAATCTCACTCATCCTTCAGTAGCGACATCGTGCTACTCGGCGATTGCGATTCCTCTAGACCTAGCTCCGTTACTGAAGACGATGAGTTCAGAGCGCGATTCGGTATCAATAATACGAAAAATCACAAGAAGAATCACTCCAATCCTAATTTGCAAAGTCCGATTAAGAAGAGTAAATACTTCTCACTCTCGAGATTTTCTTCTGTGTTCAGAAAAGAATCGACGACGAAGAATAATAATCCAGAATCTGAAACGGTATCTGGATCGCAGGTTAAGAAAATCAGTTCCTCAGCGAAGGAAGTTTTCAGGAAGTATTTGAATAAAGTGAAGCCGTTGTACGGAAAAATTTCACAAAAACAGCAACAGCAAAATGAATGGAAAACGAAGAGTGATAGATCTGGTAAGGAGGATAAACTATCAGATGTGGAGTTTTCAAGCAATAACTCCGGGAAAGAAAGTGGATCGAGAGCTCTATCGCATTCATTTTCCGGTAATTTAAAATATCCGAGAAGAAGAAACGTTGCGTCGAGTTGTCCTTCATCGATTAGGTCATCGCCAAGCCATTCCGGCATTCTATCGTCTCGAACCGGATTATCGAGCATGTATTCAGCTAACAGAGTCGGAACGACGATGAACCACGGCAACAACACGTCGTCTATGGAGGAATTGCAGAGTGCGATTCAAGGTGCAATTGCTCACTGCAAAAGCTCCATGGTGGAAAGCAAGAGGAGGACGACAACGACAACGACGACGATGAGTAATGAGATTTGATTAATGAAATAATAATTAATTAACTCTTTTAATTTTGGGTTATAACCTAATTAATTAAATGTTAATTATTAATTAGAAACTTGTTTGTGTTTTGTACTGTAGTGTCAATCACATCTATGCTTGCTTTTAGGAGGAACTCCTCGTTTGAAATTCTTGTAATTTTCTCTTTTCCTTTCTTTCTTTTTTTTGGAACTTTTATTTTTCTTGCATGGCTTTGGCATTGGCATTGGCATTGGCATGTTCTTGTGTTTTTATTTGACATTAGAATCTAATCAAGTTATTGCGACTGTGTAGCCTTGGAAACTGTAATCAACTTTTAAGTTTTTTCTTGATTGATCTGAACGTTTTGTGTTTTCTTGAATTATTTTATTGGTATATGTGGCGGCATTTCTTTGGTTACGTGACAATCTAAAATTCACCAGTTGTCACGTTAGCATTATCTCGCGGACGACGCCCTCTCTTATTCTTTCAATTTCCATTGAAACCGAAATATCCCGTGAAACAGTAAAAATATTTACAAAATATAATTACTGTTTAGTTTTACAATTCCAAATTTGACAAAAACTATTTTTCTTTCCATGAAAATTGATATTTAACCTAATTTTTTACTCTAAAAATGGGTCAAGAGTTTAATGATTATTTGGAAAAAAAAAAATGTTGACTTTTAAAACACTTAAAAATATAGAAAGAAGTATTATTTTTAAAAAGGTTTATTTCCTTCTCCCACCATCTCTATGAAATCTCCTATCCCAATTAACCAATTTGATTCATTCCTATAGGTTTTTACTCATAATTAAAATATTTTTTTGAAGATATTATTCTAATTATATTACTCTTGTAATTAATCTACATTTTTTTTTATGTATACGTAGATTTAAACTTTTGATAAAATATTAACGAATCACATAATTTTATAAGAATAATATTTTTGAAAAAATATTTTAATTACGAGTATAAAGTAAAGAAACGAAAAAAGAAAAGTTTGTTTTTTTTATTATTATTTAAGATTAACGTGTTATCATGAGATGTAGACAAGAGAAGGGCTTAATAAAAATTGAAAAGTATTGGAAAATGTAAAACGAAAAAGAAAGGTAGTTTTTCTTTAACATTTGTTTGCATGGGATTTTGAAAATAGGAAATGGATATGATGAAAGGACATAAATGCAATTAATGAAGATTCACTGATGAGTTGGACATTATTATTATTAAAAAGGAGTCGGCCTTTTTTTCCTCGGAATATGTTAAAGCCTGGGGCTCTTCTAATCATTTTTTTTAGGACACTGTTGTAAATTATTTATACCTTTATATATTTATAATGCTAAATTATAAAAGTATCTCTTAGATTTTGTATTTTGTGTAAATAATCTCTAGAACTTTCAAATAATAGTTTTAATGTCCCACCAATTATTAGTTCAGTGATCAATTTATTTAAAATTATTTTGGTTGGAAAATATAAATTATATAGATATTTTAAGTTTTCTAGGGTAAATATTAATTGGAATGTAGATCCTACAAAATTTAAAAGTCAAATTCTCTTCTCTTAAAACTTGGTAAAATAATATATTACCAAATATATATATAAAAAAAATACCCGTCAAAGGAATATCATCTTCAATTGCAAGTGATTTTCTTAAATAATTTCCATAAATAGACTTAATTTGATTGTTTGGAAATTTAAAATAAAATAAAAATCACGAATAAGATGGTTTGGAAAAAAGGAAACAAAATTTTTATAATTAAGGAAAAATAAGAAGTCAATTTAATAAGAGAATAAAACATAACTTCAAAAATATTAAATTAATATAAATAAATCAAATTAAAGGCCATTTGTGAAATTATACTGTTTAAAGGGGATTTTTCATATAAAAATTCCTTAATCAAGCAAATCTTTTTAACGATACTCTTAATTATACAAAAATAGAAAATTGGAGATTCTTAATTATTCGTAATTAATTATTTCTTAATTTATCTTATAATTTTTTTTTAAAAATCTCTATATATATGGGTGTCTAAATGTGTGGTAAAGTGTGATTAAACAAAGATGGCTATGGCGGCGGGTGTTATTGCAACTTCGTCTTTCTTCAGAGCTTCTCTTCTTTTATTCTTCCATCTCCTTTTACTTTCTTCCTTTATTTCCACCGAAGGTAACATTCTTCTACACCACCTTTTCTTTTTCTTTAATTATATATATGTTCAACATTCTATATACTAAAGTTGAAAGTACTAAAAGTATAATCAAACCTAATGATATGAATTAGGTGGAACATTAGAAAAGAAATGCGAAGGAAATTCGATAGCAATAAGCCAAGGACAAGAGAGCAGAATGTTCAATGGAATCCCAACGTATAGGGTGCAGATAACAAATCAGTGTTTAGACAAGTGCACCATATACGATCTTCATCTCAAATGTGGATCCTTCGTATCATCTAACTTAATAAATCCTCAAATCTTTAAAAGACTTACCGTCGACGATTGTCTTGTCAACAATGGATCGCCAATCGTCTATGGTGAAACTATTTCCTTTCAATATGCTACTACCTTTATGTTCCCTCTTTCCGTTTCTTCTTTTAAATGTTAAAGAATTTTACCGATTTAATTCTTACGTAATTTTAATTTTTATATGATGTTAGGCAGAATTATTTAAGATTAGTGGTTAGATTGTTTTGCTTGTAGTGTTTCACTTGATCAATGCATTCACTTATTTTTTATTAATGGATAATTGGATAATAGTATGTGTAATTTTGTTCTTTCTCTTATCAAATGTTGGTGTTTATTTGGCTTTTTTTTTTTCTCTTGGGATTTATATTATATGTTTATATAAACCAATTAATTCTATTTAAAACAATAATTTCTTACGACTCTAATTTGAATATTCAAACTTGCTATAAATAATTATATTTGAGATTAATTATACGTTGATATATTGTCTCAAATTGAAATTAAAATCATAAATTAGGTAAATCCACATGTTTCCATATTGACCGTTAGATTAATTTGATTATTTTTTGTTCAATTAATTATTATAATTTGTGCTAAAATCAATCGAAAAATACTTAATTTATCTCAAATTCATATAACAATTTTAGAAATAATAATTAAGTATATAAAAATATTTTACAAAACTATAAATATAGCAAAAAAGAAAACTATCTACGTTTATGGAAAATTTTCCACTTTTCAAATATAGCAGCCAATGCAAGCCTGTTATTTGATTTGATGTGATATTTAATGGATGTGAATGAATACGAAATGATGAAATTAATGTAAGATGTAATGTATTGGATTTAATTATTGATTATATGGATATATAGGGAGAGAATTATTTATTTGGTAAATGAAAATGAAAATTAGGAAAAGGGTAGCTAAGCTACGAAGATATATATATATATATATATAGGTGGAAATAATGCAATGTTTGGAATTAGTATTCGTCTATTACACGGCAAAAATTGAAGGCACTTATCAATTACTAATTCAATAATTAATGATAAGGTGTTTTCACAACAAATTTTTGATCTCGACGTTTCGATCTTCTTTCTTTCTTTATAATGTTGTCCTCAATTATATATAACCTCTATTATTTTAAAACATCACCTCCTATTTTTCTTTCCTATCAATATTTTAAATAAATATTGTGTTCTATCCTTTAAATGGGTTTGATGGCTTCATACTTTTTTTTATAAAAATAACATTTTAGTCTCTAAGATTTTGGTTTGTAATAATTTAGTCGTTGTTGTAAAAGTTAGGGTAAAGCTTTAATGAGATTATTATTATTATTATTTTACATAAATAAGTTATAAAGTAATTAGGGTTTTAATAACTTTATAAAGTACAAAATCTACGTCATAAAATAACAAAAATTGATATCTAATTAAGGAATTTGTTTACGTTAAGGACTAAATTGTTAAAGTTTTTGGACTAAAGTGTTACAAATTAAAATTTAGGGACTAAATTGTTACAAAATTTGAAGTACTAAGACTAAATCATTACGAACCAACGTTGAGGGACTAAATTATTACTTTCATGTAAGTTTATAAACAAAAATTGCTTTTTAACCATTAAAATATTATATTTTTTTTTTAGATATGTCAACTTTATTTTTGGTCGAATATAACAATTTATGGTTGGAGAATTCGGCCCACCCAGATTTAAGATGGAAGGTCAAATGTTAATTATTGCTTACTATATTTGCTTTTGTTTAGCTAAGATATATCAATTAACACCTTTATTCAAATTTAGTTTAAGATATCGTGTAACCTTTTTACACCAATGGTAAAAGTAAATCGATTTAGACGGTTTATTGAGATTACAATATAGATACAAATCAAACATGTAAGACGACTTCTTTCGATGTTGGATTAATAAAATAGATGAATATAATTGATGCATGAAAAAATTTCAAACAAAAATCTTAATTGAATGTCTAAATATTTTTCTCTAGAAATTTTATTGATAATAATAGAATTATTGGTGAATTGTTTTAATCGATAGGGTAAAGTTTATATATACCTTTAAATTGGTATAGTTTTCTTATTTTATTTATATATACAACTGTTTTTCAATACAACAATTCTAAAAACGGAAAATTAAGCCGTTAATTTTAGAATTGAAGATTACGTCAACTATCGTCAAGTTAAATCCACTTTGATTGATGGGTTAAATTTAACGATTAGTGTTTTTAATTTTGACGAGTATACTTTCATCTTTAAAGCGAAAAACTAAATCTTTGATCTCTCCATTGTCGTCGTGAAACAATATTAATAACAATAATATAAAATAAATTGTTTCGACTAGGTAGAAAGAAAAAAAAATTATTGATTTTGTAACAAAGTTGACTTTGGGTAAAAAAATAAAAACAATTACTTTATTATTGTACGAGGAAATAGTTTTTTTTTTTTAATTATTAAGCTATGATTGTAAATATTTCTAACCTCTAATTGTTTTATTTGATTGTGAATAAATATTTGGATATGGAAAGATATTGAAGTTTTTATTTATTTCTTTTTAACACTAATTAATAAATATATCCATTTATAGACATAATAAATATATTGGTTGAATTGGAGTAAACAATTCTATTTTTTTATATATATATATAAAAAAAAGTTATTATAGGGTTTGTTTTCTTTAACATTTAATAACATTCATATATTTTATTTTAAAGAATTCAACTTAAATATAAAATTGAAACTTACCCTTTAAAAGAAAAAGTTGTTTGTAAGTATGAAAAGAAATTTTATTCGAAAAGTCAGAGTGTACATGATACACGATTTTCATTAATCTACATCATTCATACTTTAACCAGTTTAACCCACGTAAGTGAAGTTGTGAATTTTTGAAAAAAGTTTGAATATCGAACAATTGAATGCTTAACTATGTAATGTAAGATAATTATTTTCTTATTCTATGAAATTTCTTTTCTTATTTAATTATATATTTTAAGAAAATTATTTTCTTTTGTAATTAAACAAGACAATGTAAAAAAAAAAAAGGACCATCCATTTGAAAATATAAAAAAATTTATTTTTCTTTATATATATAAAGAAAAACAATAGAAAAAAATGTGATGGGCCACACGATTTTACTGTTGAAATAAAGGGTTGGTAGAAAAAATGTTTGGAGCAAAACGACGTCGTTGGGAAATTAGATCGGAGATGAGGAAGATAACGGTGTCGTTTTATGAGGATGGAAAGAGTTGAAGAGAAAACCTCATGAATACGGCGGAGAAGACGGTGGAGTTGACGGAAGAAATGATAAAGAGGAAATCTGGAAACTGTCGGAAAACGAATCAGAAAATAATAACAAAAGAAAGTTGAAAAGACGGATCGAACGGAAAAAGAAAAAGAAAAAAAAAAAAAAAAAAACAGAGGAAAGGGAATTTGGATGGGACCATTATTCAAACTAATCATTTTATTTTTATTATTTTTTTCATGTGATCATCTTTTTTTATTTGTATCTAATAAAATATATATTTACTAATTTAAATTTATTATTTTCATTTTTATACTTAAAAAGATCCTCGGTCAAAATTGAAACTTTTAATTATCATTATTATTATCTTTTAAATTTAAGAACTCGATAGTTTTATCAATATTGATATTTTAAACTCTGAATAGAATAAGTATGTAAGATACAAACAACCGAGGTTTACATAGTTTATATAGATGACACCTTTCTTAACAAATTCAAATTGCATGACATGAAACGAGAAAAAAAAATAGAAAAGAAATGCTTAAGAAGAAGAAGAAAGTTAGGAAGCAATAAATTATAGTCGGACAACTAGTCCGATTGTAATTCTTTTACTTTCTATATCTATGAGTGTTTAGGAGAGTATACGTATATCTTGACTAAGTACATTCGACAATATACTAAATCCTACGCTATTTTCTTTAGAAAAAAGTGATTGAATTTGAAAGAAAAATTATGAAGTTAGAAAGATAAGAGAGAAAGAAAAGGGTTGGTGGGACATTTTGGAGTATTTGTAAAATGGTGTTTATATGTACTCTACCATCAATGTCATCCTCACCCTTGGCTGCTCTTTCATAATCATACTCATAAAAGCCCTAAAACATGGAGAAATTTATTTATTTGTACCAATTCAATTCTCATTCATTATTTACTCTATTATTTTAAGGATATTTTGTTTTTATTTATTATTGTTTTCTAAAATAATTTTATTGAAAACCGACCGACCACTAGAAAACTCCTCACAGACAATAGGGGATACCCCTATTAAGGTAATTAATCAACCTCTCAATAGGCATTTTGTTCATATCCTCAATAGACTAAGAAACGTGGGGAACATGTTTCCGTGGAGAGTGGGTGACAAGTTAATAGTGTGTGATGTTGTGTATTTATGAGAGGATAGACGTATATTAATTTTCATCGATATTTTTATTTTTTTATGTACGACAACGATATAAAGGGTGAGCGAATAATATATATAAATATTAGGAAAAATAAAATACAACAATATGATTAGAATGAAAGTTGGTATTTTGTATATACTTTGATGATTAAAGACATTAATAAGATGCAAAAAAAACAAATGGATTCATTTGGTTGGATTCTTTGTTAAAAGTTAATTGATGGATTAAGAAAGACACAAAAAATCAAAACTAATTATTTAGGTGGTTAAAAACCAAACCAAAAAAAGAAGATATGATGACATCTTTTAAATGTGTTTGATATATATATATATATATATATATATAATGATTGGGGTCCCTAGTTTAGCTATGTTTGATAATTTATAAGCTAATATTTGTTATTTAATCCACTTTTAACTTATACTTTTGGTTTTATTATTTTTATTATGTTAAATTACTATTTTGGTCCCTATATTTTTTACTTTTATTCATTTTGGTTCATATACTTTAGATTTTGGTTCATAGTTTCAAAATGTTCATTTGATTATTGTACTTTCAACTTTGATTCATTTTAGTTTCTGTGAACTCTAAAATAATAATCATTTTGATCCTTTAAAAATGATATAAAAATGAAAATGAAAGAAATCAAAATGAACACTTTTACAAATTAACAAGAACCAAAATGAATTAAAGTTAAAATTACATGAACCTAACGGTATAAAAACTAAAATGAAACATAATCAAAAGTGTATAAAGACAAAAAATAGTGTTAAACTATTTTCTTATTATCCTCTTTGGTTTTGATGCATTTTGTACCTTTTTATTGAATGGTCATTCAATCGCTAAATTCAATTTTGTTGTTTTCTAAATCATTTTAAAATAAAACATAACTAATCATTAAAACACAATTTTAATAGTACAAAATTTAATTTGATTATGAATGGTTACTATACAATTCAAAGTGATTTTAAACCGAACAAAAATAATCTCAACCAATTTCAAAAATATAAATTTTTCAAACATACCCTTGTCCTTGGTATCAAAGTGGTTGGACTTTGGAGTTGTGACAAATGATTATATTTTTTGGGGGTATGTGTCCATTCACTTTTGTAATTAAAAATGACAATTCACATGTGCCTACATGTTCTTCCCTTCCCATGCTTCTAAAATAGGGTGAAGAGAGAGTTTCTCCATTCAACCCAACATCAAATTTTTTGACAAAATTAATAATTACCTTGTTTGTATATGGTTTGTCAAACATTTTTTTTTAATATAAAATTTTTTTATGTGTTTAGCTACTTACTATCTTTCTTTTCATATTCTTTTCCATTCTATGCTATACCCTTTTGTTGCAAATGGACAAACATATGTTTCTATATATTAACTATTATTTATTTTACACATTGAACCATTTTCGTGTGTTTGACTTTTACGTACATCATATTAAAGCTTTTGTAGGATACATTGACATTTACATGAGTTTGACATTAACATATATACAAGATGTTTCGTTCATTAACATTATACTGTAGATATTTGATTAAAATATAAAAAACAAGAAATAAAAACATGCATAGGGTGAAAATAAAATAAATAATGCAAATCCTAACCTATATTAAAAAGAAAATACATCTTTCGACATCAACATTCTCATAAAATAGAGATATCGAAATTTTCGTTAATATCAATATTCTAAACCTTACCTAAACTCCCTGTAATCGAAAACGTTTAAATAATTTCTTGAAATCAACTTGATGTATGTATCCTTCAAATATACAATAATTATTTCACATAAGTGTTAAAAATGAAATACCCAATAGTTATTAGTCACATTTTTGGTACTTTGACCTAAAAATTTCTTAGGAATTAAACAAAATTTAGTCTAAGTAGCAAATTATTAAGATCTTAATGTTATGAAGAATTAACGTCTGGGGGTGTCGTGGTGTAGTTGGTTATCACGTCAGTCTAACACACTGAAGGTCTCCGGTTCGAGTCCGGGCGACGCCAATTGTATTTTTTATTATTATGTTGTTGTTAATATACTTTTAGATTTTTCTTTTATTTTATTATAAATTTTGTATTGGGCCATTTGTCTATGGATATGGCCCACTGAGAAACAAACAAAGTCCACTAAGGCCCACAAAATCAAGTTTCTGTTCCGTTGATATTACAAATCTCTAAACATTGCCCGAAACAGTTGACTTTGACCAACCGCCATTAATTAGTACTCCAAATCCGAAAAACTATTTGTGAAATTATATATATACATCAAATCTCTTATGGTTGCATAGCTCCAATTTCGAAGCCAATAAATTACTTATTAAATTCATATTCACCCATTTGAAAAAGAAAAAAAGAAAAAACAAAAAATTAATTACTGAAAACCAATGTCAGTTTTCTATAGTTTTTAGTAATTTTAATGTCGATTATTGTACAGATTATTTTAAATAAAATCGTATAATTACGATTAGCAAAAATCTTGGTTATCAATAAATCATTTAAATACTTGAATATTTTTAGGGGGAGAGGGAGGGGGGGGGGGGGGGGGGGATCGATCAACTCATTTGCTAGATCTACATGCTCATTAATTATACAAAAGGTACATACATAAATTATATAGGTATGTCTTTTTTTTTTTTTTTTTTAATAATATTTGTTAATAATTTTATAGAAGTTTAAATGTTGTAAATTACTTATTGGATTGGTAAAATAAATTATGAGGTAATAATTTGAACAAGTAGTTTTTGTAATATGATGATAGGGATCAAAATCTTCGGAATTAGCCAAATAACGACAAATTTTAAAGAGGTTTCTTTATTAATTTTTAAATCACAGAACAATGCATTATAATGATGATCAAACTTTAATTCAATATAATTAAGGAGATTTAATTAATAAAATGAATAAAATAAATTCTGACAAAGAAAAGCTGTAAGATGAGTGTCTCCTCTCAATAATGGAGCAAAAGAGAAGGAAGAGAGCAGATAAAAAGAGAGCTTGGAACATTGTGCTGTGGTTCATAGAGATAATCAAGAAAAAAGAGGGGGGGGGGGGGTCTAATTTTTAATTAGTTTTATTAGTTTAATAATAGAATAACCCAAAATTAAGCCCTATATTTATTAGCTGTCTGGATTTTAATCAAAGCTTACAAATCTTAACTGAAGCTTTTAATATTAATTCATCCCACCCTTTCTTTTTGCATAAATTTGTATGTAAGATGACAAGAAAGCCCTTGGGTTTGGGGTGGAAAATGACATGAAAAGTATGGGTAAAGAAGGGTAAGTTAAGTAAAAATGAATAATGTAGAAGTTATTATAATCACATGGCTTGAAAGATTAAAATTACATTTCATGTGATGTGACCACATGGATGCTTCAGACTCCTTCCATTTACACGTTAAATGTTGAATGTTGAGTCAAACCAAAATTTAAGAAATATTTTATTTTAGTATTAGTGGTTGTTTCAATCAATCATAGTACTTAATTATAGCTTTTTCAACCTTTTTTCTTCCTCTTTTTCCTCCATGTTTTATAGCTTTTTACCAATATTTTTATAATATATAAAGCTTTTGGAGCGTTACAAAAACCAAAAAAAGCTCACTAAAATGTTATTTTTATGGTAAAGTTTATATTATTTTGTGTCAATTTTATTTCCGATATTCATTTGTTTCTTTAAACAAACAACATACCTTTATCTTTTACAAATATAGCTAAGTTGACAATTTTGAGATTCTTAAAATTAACTTTGCTCACGTAGCAAAAATCTGATATGTTTTTCATCATTTAGATTTTAGTTAACAAAAGTTTATGAATGGGTGCTCTAAGTCTCCAACTTGACCTTACATAGATCACTATGTTTAAGGTTCTAAATATATAATAATGGGGTGTACAACTATTCATAACCTAACAATAAATACTATTTCAAGACCTTTACTATAACATTTAATGTGTTTCACTCATCATCTCTCGCTCTTTTGTTACGATGTTTGTTATTTTCTATCCAAACTGAAATAATATGCACCTCAAATACAAACTATTATAATCCATATACTATAATAACCAACTCAACATCTCAAATGTCTTTATAAGATTAAAGTAGTTGGACATCATTGCATCTATAAGTAACTAGCTAATAGTTAGAAGGTAAGAAGTTTGTTTAATAAACTTAAGTATATAAAGGGTGAAAGCTAAAGATTTGAAATCCTTTAACTTGAAGCATAGAATGGATTGTCACTAGTTAGGAGAAGGGACAAAGGATAATATGTAATAATGTTAGAACGTGGGATTGAGTGTTTATTCTAATAAAAGAGAATCAAGTGGAAGATAAGAGAGAGGATTATAGAAGTGTTTGCCATGCAAAAGAATAGTAATTTTATATATATTTGCTAAAGAGGACCTTTTTGTCAGGTAGCTCCCTAGAGCCCTAGGTGTCCATGTGCTGTTTTGCTTTCATATCATAGAACTCCAACTCTCTTTTAACCTACACACCTTGCTTGTTTCGGCTTCACCAGACCACACTTGCTTTTTTATTAATCTCCCTCTACTTCCCCTTCAAACATCTACTTTTTATTTTCCCCTCAAAACATCTATATAAATCCCACATTTCCAAACTCAAGCTCATTTACCCAACTTTCCCACCTCTGACACAATCATTTTCTTTCCCTATTTCCCGGAATCCAAACACCCACCACCACCACCAAGAGAGAGAGAGAGATAGAAAGAGAGAGAGAGAGAGAATGGTTTCAATAGGCATTGGTGGTGGTAGTAGTGTTCAAGCATCGCCGCCACCATCATCACCACCACCAGCCACTGAACCAAATTCCAGTCCTAGGATATCTTTCTCTTCTGAGTTTCTTGATGAAAGCAACTTCATTTCCATCACTCCAAATTCCCAGATAGAGAGAGATCAAGAGATTTGTGAGAGACAGAAGAAGGATAGATCAGAGAAGCTGGCATGGAGTGCTGATTTTGAGTTTCTTTCTAATAAAGTTAGTAGTCACTCCATGATTACAGCTGATGAGCTTTTCTTTGAAGGGAAGCTTCTTCCTTTTTGGCAAATGCAACAAGCAGAGCGGCTTAACAAAATCAGTCTGAAATCTCCTAAAGATGTAGATGAAGAAGATTTGGTGGAGATAGAGGTAAACAAGGAGGCAGAGAACAAAGTGAATTGGTTTCTCGACGACGACCCGTCTCCGAGACCACCAAAATGCACTGTTCTCTGGAAAGAACTGTTGAGGTTGAAGAAGCAGCGTGCTTCATCTGCACTATCGCCATCTTCTTCTTCGTCCTCGTCGTCTTCCTCTTCCAGGTCCATGGCTGATGCAGCCACAACGGAGGAAGGAAAGGAAGGGACAACAGGAAACAAAGAGAAGAACGTAAGGAGGATAAAGAAGTTGGAAAGGACAAGATCAGCCAGTATAAGAATAAGGCCTATGATTAATGTGCCAATCTGCACACAGGTGAAGAGCAGTGTTTTGCCACCCTTGTTCCCACTTAAGAAAGGAAGATTTGATAGATGAGAAGATGAAATTCGACGCTAAAGTCAGCAGCTCAAGATCTCATCAACTCTAGTCCAACGTGTTAATCTCCCACTTCCCCCTTCCCCCCTCTCTATTGTCATTTCTTGACAAATTTTTTCAACTTTCTGTCTGTGTATGGATTAATGTTGATTATGGCGGTGGATCTAATAATCTACGATTGTAAATGCTGACCTCTAGTTTTTTGTTTGTTGGTATTCCTTCATTAATCAAATTACGCTTTTTTGGTTCCACATACCTTTTTGGTGTACACTTTATCTTTGTCCTCCGGAATAGCAAAATTTGGTAGTGAACAGTTCGACGTCACATGCTGGATGCAGCAGCCTCGGATCAGTGGGTCACCCACATTTCAGTACAATACAATAGCAGTTTTCAGAATGAAACCTGGGTCCGAAATTATCTTCAATTGTTAAAACAGTTAGTTATTCTTTAAAAAAAATGCATCAGATCTCATATTAAAAGCCAAATTAAATGATTCAAATAAATGGCCAAATATACAGATCCAACCTGAACCTGAACGACTTTTTGTAAGAAATTAAATGGTCCTAGAGGCTCCATGTATTGATCATAGAGACTCCATAACTTCGATGGCTCAATGATACCCCCATTTATGAATTCCGAAGCAATGGTGCAGAGAAGCTGTATCCGCACATCTGACATTAATTCAAAAGAGTATGCATGTTTTAAAATTGAATTAAATTCGTGTAGAGGAGATGTGGCTAGAGCAATCTATCAGACGAGACTGCCAGATGGGCAGGACAAACGATTTAATAAAAATGAATACAGAAGAAACAAGTGAAAGCGACAAATGAAGAGGAAGCTGTAACGCCCGACAATTTCGGTTTCCTTTTTGTTTTGACCATTAATATTAATACTAAAGTGTGTTTATTATTAGTATTAAACTAAAGTTTTTTTTGTATTAATTTTGAAGTTAGGGGGTGAAATAAATTATTGGCTTAACAAATAAATGGCCTTGGAAAGGGTCAAAGGTGGTTATTGGAGGAGAGAGGAAAGAGGGTTTTAAAGATTTCTTTTATTATTTTTATTTCTTTTAAAAAGAGGCCTTGGGACTCGTGCGTAAAGAGGAAGAGGAAAATTTTTCAAAGAAAGAAAAAGGGGGAAAAAATTTTCCTATTGAAACCCTAGCCGCCGCACGCCGCCGCACGCCGCCGCCGCCGCCGCCGCCGCGAACCCGAGCCGCCAAGCATCCTTCTCTGTTCAGCAGCGCAGCCGAGCCGCAATCGCAACCGAGCCGTCGCCGAGCTTCCAGCCGCGCCAGGAGAATCGTCCAAGCCGATCTGCGCAGCCGAGCGTCCGTCGGAGCAGCCGTCTCTCGTACGCCGAAGCCGAGTCGAAGCCGCCTCCGCGCGTCCGCAGCCAACCCGTCAGCCAGCCGAGTCGCGCCGCTTCGATCCGACGCAAGCGCAGCCGAAACGCCAGTCGGTAGCCGTCGCCGAGCGAAGCCGCGGTAGCCGGACCACCAACAGCCGCCGCGCCGCCCGAAATCCGGAAGCCGAAGCCTCGCGCGCAAGGGTCCGACCGAAGACCCGCCCCGCGACCCGAACCGACGCGCGCCACCTTCCGGAAACCCGACCCGCGCCCGCGTGCACCCGTGCGTGAGCCGCGCCCGCGTGTGAAGCCGCGCCGCGCGCTTTTGTGTAGCCGAGCCGCGTCTCCCCTGTTGCAAGCCGAGCCGCGTCTCCCCCTGTTGCAAGCCGAGCCGCACGCGAAATCCCTGTACCGAGCCGAGCCGCGTCTGCCCAAGCCGAGCCGGTCCTGTCTTCTTCCAGCCGAGCCGCCAGGACTAAATTGGCTCCATCCACCTATATTTTGGTAAGCTAATTAATTATTGTGGTCTTTCCGGTAAGACTCCATGCTCGGACGTTAGTTAAATTAATTTGGATCTAAATTAAATTATTTTCCTCAAGGGACGTCTTGGACCAAGAAATTACTGCAGCGCGGGATTTCTTCAGTAGGGGCTCGAGCACTGCAACCTCCTTCTAGGGTAAGCTATTTCAATTGAGTCTCGAACCGTTAGTCGTTGGCGACCTATTTACAATTTTGACTCATTAAACAGTTAGGACTTCGTCGCTTGGAAAGCGTACTGCCTCGCCGTTAGGACTCGACAAGTAGATCTCCAGGTAAGAGATTCTACTACTAGTTTCATGTTTGAAGTATGAGACTGTGTATGCCCTATGTTGCATATTGAGAAATTGACAGCTATGATGCCTGAAATAAATGTTAGTATGAGGCAATGACGATATAGTTGTGCTATAGCCTGTTATGTGTGGCGAGATCTATTTTGGTTACGACGAATGTCGGGACGGAGAGTGTAGAAATGATTTGTGTGACATGTTATATGCTGATGCCATGTGTATGTATACTGCAATTAGGGTACCTGTTAGCTTGATTCTGTTAGAGTCGTACCTGCATGGGTGTCCTTCGGGATCACCACCTATCGAGGACTGTGTGGTCCGACGGGACGCCAGTCTAGCATGATATAGACATGATTCGAGTGACTCGACGGGGTCCTCGCATCCCGACTGTCCTAGGTGTCCCCGGGCACCGAAGACCAGAGTTACGTTCCTACGGGAGCGCATGATTGCACGTGTTCGGGAACGTGCCAGAGATTGGGTACCAGTTATCAGGACTCTAACAGGAAGTTAACAGGCACCTAGTGGGACTAGTAGTGGGTCCCTTACTGAGTATTTTATACTCATTCTCTCCATTTTATGTTTTCAGGTAGAGGACGAGGCAAGGGCAAGGGCAAGCTGGCGAGCGACCCGAAGTGAGACCGAGGAGGGCCATAGGGACTACCGCTTCCGCTTATTTCTTAGTTCAGATTTTAGCATTTGAGTTTGAGTACTTTTTATTTTTCACTATCTTTTATGTAGATAGGGCCCGAGTAGGATTTCAGAACGTTTTTACATTTTTGCATGACTACCTTGTTTATGTTTTTATAAATGAATTTCTCGAACCGTATGCTTTTTAATAAAATTTTTAGACTTAAACCACTTGTTCTATATTTAGTGATGACTTCGATTCAGCATAAGGAGTTGGGTCGTTACAGTTGGTATCAGAGCACAGTGTTTTAGGTTCTGTAGACTGACCTACGATGTAAGTCATTTTTGTTTGGTTTTACTTCACCCTATGGCTATACGGTCCTTCGGCACTCGCCAGGTATGTCTAAAGCCTTGCTAATGTTAAGATTACAATTTTGCCTGAATAGTCTAAGACCTAGATATAGGGTGTTAAGTTCTTGTGGTGAAAAGTTTGTTGGTGAATTTAGGGAGAATGCCGCCACGTAGAGGTACACGCCGAGGAGGTGGTAGGGGAGGCAGAGGAGCCGGTCGTGGCCAGCCGGAGGCGCCACCTGTTGCACCGGCAGTCGACCCAAACGCACCGGTCACCCAGGCGGATCTCGCCGCGATGGAGCAGCGTTATCAGGACATGCTGCAAGCTGCTTTGGCGCCTTTCCTTGCCGCCCAGCAGAACCAGGCCGCCCCTGTTCAGGCCGAGGCCGCCCCTGCTCAGGCCCAGGCCGCCCCTGTTCAGGCTCAGGCCGTCGCTCCTCCAGCCCCTGAGGAAGCTCAACCAGTACCAGTTCAACTGTCGACCGAGGCGAAACACTTACGGGATTTCAGGAAGTATAATCCCAAGACCTTTGACGGATCCATGGACAACCCCACAAAGGCCCAAATGTGGTTGACGTCCATAGAGACTATTTTCCGGTACATGAAGTGCCCAGAAGACCAGAAGGTGCAGTGTGCAGTCTTCTTCTTGGAGGACAGGGGCACCGCCTGGTGGGAGACCGCGGAGAGAATGCTAGGGGGCGATGTAAGCAAAATAACATGGGAGCAGTTCAAGGAGAACTTCTATGCTAAGTTTTTCTCCGCCAATGTGAAGCACGCCAAGCTGCAAGAGTTCCTAAACTTGGAGCAAGGCGACATGACGGTGGAGCAGTACGACGCCGAGTTCGATATGTTGTCCCGCTTTGTTCCCGATATGGTAAGGGACGAGGCTGCCAGGACGGAGAAATTCGTTAGAGGACTCAGGCTAGACCTTCAGGGCATTGTCAGAGCCCTCCGCCCAGCCACGCATGCTGATGCACTACGTATAGCACTGGATTTGAGCCTGCCTGAGAGAGCCGATGCGTCTAAGGCTGCCGGCAGAGGGTCAGCCTTGGGACAGAAGAGGAAGGTTGAGACGCAGCCTGACGTAGTACCGCAGCGAACACTGAGGTCAGGAGGTGTCTTCCAGAGACACCGACGGGAGCTTGCAGCAGCCGGGAGGACTCTGAGAGAGCTACCCGCTTGTACTACCTGCGGGAGAGTCCACGGAGGTCGTTGCTTGGCTGGAAGTGGAGTCTGCTTCAGGTGCAGACAGCCGGGGCACACTGCTGATATGTGTCCTCGGAAACCCTTCGAGACGACACCGCCCCAGCCTTCTGCGGCCCAGCAGGGGAGAGTTTTCGCCACTACCCGGCAGGAGGCCGAGCGAGCTGGCACTGTGGTGACAGGTACGCTCCCAATTTTGGGGCATTATGCTTTTGTGCTATTTGACTCTGGGTCATCCCACTCGTTTATATCCTCCGTTTTCGTTCAGCATGTGGGTTTAGAGGTAGAGCCTTTGGGTAGTGTTTTGTCGGTTTCTACTCCATCTGGGGAGGTCCTGTTATCCAAAGAACAAATAAAGGCATGTCGGGTAGAGATAGCGAATCGTATGTTAGACGTGACCTTACTAGTGTTAGACATGCAGGATTTTGATGTGATACTAGGCATGGATTGGCTGTCAGCCAACCATGCCAATATAGACTGTTATGGCAAGGAAGTTGTCTTCAACCCTCCCTCCGAGGCTAGTTTCAAATTCAGGGGGGCAGGTATGGTATGTATACCCAAGGTCATCTCAGCCATGAAGGCTAGTAAACTACTCAGCCAGGGTACTTGGGGTATTTTGGCAAGCGTAGTGGATGTGAGAGAGCCAGAAGTCTCCCTATCTTCCGAACCAGTGGTAAGAGAGTACCCCGACGTTTTCCCAGACGAACTTCCAGGACTTCCGCCTCCCAGAGAAGTAGACTTCGCTATCGAGTTAGAGCCGGGCACTGCCCCAATCTCGAGGGCCCCTTACAGAATGGCTCCAGCCGAGCTAAAGGAGTTGAAGGTCCAGTTACAGGAGTTGCTGGACAAAGGCTTCATCCGGCCCAGTGTGTCGCCTTGGGGAGCCCCAGTTTTGTTCGTGAAGAAGAAGGATGGGTCAATGCGCCTTTGTATTGACTACCGAGAGCTGAACAAGGTGACAGTCAAAAACCGCTACCCCTTGCCCAGGATTGATGACCTGTTCGATCAGTTGCAGGGAGCCACCGTCTTCTCCAAGATCGACCTGCGATCAGGCTATCACCAGTTGAGGATTAGGGACGGTGACATCCCCAAGACGGCCTTTCGATCGAGGTACGGACATTACGAATTCGTTGTGATGTCTTTCGGCTTGACTAACGCTCCTGCAGTATTCATGGATCTGATGAACAGGGTGTTTAAGGAGTTTCTAGACTCGTTCGTCATAGTCTTCATTGACGACATCCTCATTTACTCAAAAACTGAGGCTGAGCACGAGGAGCACTTACACCAAGTTTTGGAGACCCTTCGAGCCAACAAGTTGTATGCCAAGTTCTCCAAGTGTGAATTCTGGTTAAGGAAGGTGACGTTTCTTGGCCACGTGGTTTCCAGTGAGGGAGTTTCAGTAGATCCCGCAAAGATTGAAGCAGTGACCAACTGGACCCGACCGTCCACGGTTAGTGAAATTCGAAGTTTTCTGGGCTTGGCAGGTTACTACAGGAGGTTCGTGGAAGACTTCTCACGTATAGCCAGCCCGTTGACCCAGTTGACCAGGAAGGGAACCCCTTTTGTCTGGAGCCCAGCATGCGAGAGGAGCTTTCGGGAGCTCAAACAGAAGCTAGTGACGGCACCGGTCCTGACAGTGCCCGATGGTTCGGGAAACTTTGTAATCTATAGTGACGCCTCCAAGAAGGGACTGGGCTGTGTTCTGATGCAGCAGGGTAAGGTAGTTGCTTATGCCTCCCGCCAATTGAAGATCCATGAGCAGAACTACCCTACCCATGACTTGGAGTTGGCAGCTGTAGTCTTTGCACTGAAGATATGGAGGCACTATCTGTACGGTGAGAAGATTCAGATTTACACCGATCATAAGAGCCTGAAGTACTTCTTCACACAGAAGGAGTTGAACATGAGGCAGAGGAGGTGGCTTGAGTTGGTGAAAGACTACGACTGCGAGATCCTATACCACCCAGGTAAAGCAAATGTAGTGGCTGATGCGCTGAGTAGGAAAGTTGCACATTCAGCAGCGCTAATCACCAAGCAGACCCCCTTACTCAGGGACTTTGAGAGGGCAGAGATTGCAGTCTCAGTAGGTGAGGTTACCGCACAGTTGGCTCAGTTGACAGTTCAGCCAACCTTGAGGCAAAAGATCATTGCTGCTCAGCTGGATGATCCTTACTTGGCAGAGAAGCGTCGCGTGGTAGAGACAGAGCAAGGTGAAGGCTTCTCCATATCCTCTGACGATGGCCTTATGTTTGAGGGACGCCTGTGTGTGCCGGAAGACAGCGCAGTTAAGACGGAGCTTTTGACTGAGGCTCACAGTTCCCCGTTTACCATGCACCCTGGGAGTACGAAGATGTACCAGGACTTAAGGAGTGTCTATTGGTGGAGGGGCATGAAGAGGGATGTGGCAGACTTTGTCAGTAGATGCTTGGTGTGCCAGCAGGTGAAGGCACCTAGGCAGCATCCAGCAGGGTTGTTGCAACCCTTGAGTGTGCCAGGGTGGAAGTGGGAGAGTGTGTCGATGGATTTTATTACGGGACTGCCCAAGACCCTAAGGGGCTACACGGTGATCTGGGTTGTGGTCGACAGACTCACGAAGTCGGCCCATTTCGTGCCAGGGAAATCCACTTACACTGCCAGTAAGTGGGGGCAGCTATATATGACAGAGATTGTGAGACTACATGGAGTACCCGTATCCATCATTTCAGATAGAGACGCCCGTTTCACATCGAAGTTCTGGAAAGGACTTCAACTTGCATTAGGTACAAGGTTGGACTTCAGCACGGCATTCCACCCTCAGACTGATGGTCAGACAGAGAGATTGAACCAGATTTTGGAAGACATGCTGCGAGCCTGCGTACTAGAGTTTTCAGGAAGTTGGGACTCCCATCTGCATCTGATGGAGTTTGCCTATAACAACAGCTACCAGGCTACTATTGGTATGGCACCGTTCGAGGCCCTGTATGGCAAGTGCTGTAGATCCCCTGTCTGCTGGGGCGAGGTTGGAGAGCAGAGGATGCTAGGCCCCGAATTAGTGCAGACGACCAACGCAGCCATACAGAAGATCCGAGCTCGTATGCTGACAGCCCAGAGCAGACAGAAGAGTTACGCTGATGTACGACGTAAGGACCTCGAGTTTGAAGTGGGAGATATGGTCTTTCTGAAGGTTGCACCCATGAAGGGTGTTCTGAGGTTCGCGAAGAAGGGGAAGCTGAGCCCACGCTTCGTAGGGCCGTTCGAGATATTGGAGCGGATTGGCCCCGTGGCTTACCGCTTGGCGCTACCCCCATCGTTTGCTGCAGTGCACGACGTATTCCATATCTCCATGCTGAGGAAATATGTCGCAGACCCAACACATGTGGTGGACTTCGAGCCACTGCAGGTTAGCGAGAACCTGAGCTACGAGGAGCAGCCTGTCGAGGTCCTGGCAAGGGAGGTCAAGAAGCTTCGCAGTCGAGAAATTCCACTGGTCAAAATCCTTTGGCAGAACCATGGAGTGGAAGAGGCCACGTGGGAGAAAGAAGAGGATATGAGAGCCCAGTACCCCGAGCTGTTCGAGGATTAGAACTTTCGAGGACGAAAGTTTTTTTTTAGGAGGGAAGATTGTAACGCCCGACAATTTCGGTTTCCTTTTTGTTTTGACCATTAATATTAATACTAAAGTGTGTTTATTATTAGTATTAAACTAAAGTTTTTTTTGTATTAATTTTGAAGTTAGGGGGTGAAATAAATTATTGGCTTAACAAATAAATGGCCTTGGAAAGGGTCAAAGGTGGTTATTGGAGGAGAGAGGAAAGAGGGTTTTAAAGATTTCTTTTATTATTTTTATTTCTTTTAAAAAGAGGCCTTGGGACTCGTGCGTAAAGAGGAAGAGGAAAATTTTTCAAAGAAAGAAAAAGGGGGAAAAAATTTTCCTATTGAAACCCTAGCCGCCGCACGCCGCCGCACGCCGCCGCCGCCGCCGCCGCCGCGAACCCGAGCCGCCAAGCATCCTTCTCTGTTCAGCAGCGCAGCCGAGCCGCAATCGCAACCGAGCCGTCGCCGAGCTTCCAGCCGCGCCAGGAGAATCGTCCAAGCCGATCTGCGCAGCCGAGCGTCCGTCGGAGCAGCCGTCTCTCGTACGCCGAAGCCGAGTCGAAGCCGCCTCCGCGCGTCCGCAGCCAACCCGTCAGCCAGCCGAGTCGCGCCGCTTCGATCCGACGCAAGCGCAGCCGAAACGCCAGTCGGTAGCCGTCGCCGAGCGAAGCCGCGGTAGCCGGACCACCAACAGCCGCCGCGCCGCCCGAAATCCGGAAGCCGAAGCCTCGCGCGCAAGGGTCCGACCGAAGACCCGCCCCGCGACCCGAACCGACGCGCGCCACCTTCCGGAAACCCGACCCGCGCCCGCGTGCACCCGTGCGTGAGCCGCGCCCGCGTGTGAAGCCGCGCCGCGCGCTTTTGTGTAGCCGAGCCGCGTCTCCCCTGTTGCAAGCCGAGCCGCGTCTCCCCCTGTTGCAAGCCGAGCCGCACGCGAAATCCCTGTACCGAGCCGAGCCGCGTCTGCCCAAGCCGAGCCGGTCCTGTCTTCTTCCAGCCGAGCCGCCAGGACTAAATTGGCTCCATCCACCTATATTTTGGTAAGCTAATTAATTATTGTGGTCTTTCCGGTAAGACTCCATGCTCGGACGTTAGTTAAATTAATTTGGATCTAAATTAAATTATTTTCCTCAAGGGACGTCTTGGACCAAGAAATTACTGCAGCGCGGGATTTCTTCAGTAGGGGCTCGAGCACTGCAACCTCCTTCTAGGGTAAGCTATTTCAATTGAGTCTCGAACCGTTAGTCGTTGGCGACCTATTTACAATTTTGACTCATTAAACAGTTAGGACTTCGTCGCTTGGAAAGCGTACTGCCTCGCCGTTAGGACTCGACAAGTAGATCTCCAGGTAAGAGATTCTACTACTAGTTTCATGTTTGAAGTATGAGACTGTGTATGCCCTATGTTGCATATTGAGAAATTGACAGCTATGATGCCTGAAATAAATGTTAGTATGAGGCAATGACGATATAGTTGTGCTATAGCCTGTTATGTGTGGCGAGATCTATTTTGGTTACGACGAATGTCGGGACGGAGAGTGTAGAAATGATTTGTGTGACATGTTATATGCTGATGCCATGTGTATGTATACTGCAATTAGGGTACCTGTTAGCTTGATTCTGTTAGAGTCGTACCTGCATGGGTGTCCTTCGGGATCACCACCTATCGAGGACTGTGTGGTCCGACGGGACGCCAGTCTAGCATGATATAGACATGACTCGAGTGACTCGACGGGGTCCTCGCATCCCGACTGTCCTAGGTGTCCCCGGGCACCGAAGACCAGAGTTACGTTCCTACGGGAGCGCATGATTGCACGTGTTCGGGAACGTGCCAGAGATTGGGTACCAGTTATCAGGACTCTAACAGGAAGTTAACAGGCACCTAGTGGGACTAGTAGTGGGTCCCTTACTGAGTATTTTATACTCATTCTCTCCATTTTATGTTTTCAGGTAGAGGACGAGGCAAGGGCAAGGGCAAGCTGGCGAGCGACCCGAAGTGAGACCGAGGAGGGCCATAGGGACTACCGCTTCCGCTTATTTCTTAGTTCAGATTTTAGCATTTGAGTTTGAGTACTTTTTATTTTTCACTATCTTTTATGTAGATAGGGCCCGAGTAGGATTTCAGAACGTTTTTACATTTTTGCATGACTACCTTGTTTATGTTTTTATAAATGAATTTCTCGAACCGTATGCTTTTTAATAAAATTTTTAGACTTAAACCACTTGTTCTATATTTAGTGATGACTTCGATTCAGCATAAGGAGTTGGGTCGTTACAGAAGCAGACTGATACAGCTAAGCCCGGTTTGACTGTAATAGCAAACAGAGTGGATCAGCTACAACAGACACACTAAATTAAACGACCAAGGGGAGGGTATTCACTGGGAGGAACAGAACCACTTCATAATACAGGAAATATAGCAAAGCTGACAAGTCTTTATCAAGCCCAAAATTATATATTATTAACAACAATTATACATGGGCAATAATTTGCACACAATTAAGGAATAGGATAATAGTAATCTCGGTCTGTGAGTACACGAGCTGATTGAACGTGGACAATAAATCAAAGAATAAAGTCACTTGGACCATCCGGGTTTGGAAACTCGTACAGTTTACAACAAAGAAGGTTATCGCACAAATTTCTATTCCACAATTGCAGGGTAATGGGTAGGCCAGTTTCCTTGAAGAACTTACAGGGAAAAATGTTTAACTGTTCTTTCCCTAAAACTGCTATACATGAGCAAACAATTAGCTTTACAATTACCTTTCAGGAGAAGGGAAAAACCAAAACAAAAAAAACAAAAAAACAAAAAAACAAAAGAAATTTGCTAAGAAGGAGGTGGCGGCCCCAATAGATGATTTCCTGGAAAAATCCTGATAAACCAAATTACAAAAGTTAGGGAAAAAAAAATGAAAACCTGGTAAAATTTAATGTAAAAGTTTCTGGGCAGTTAATGGGTACCTAAGATCCAGTCTTTCATTATTCGTAAGACTTTGAGGAACTTCACCAGTCAGATTATTATTGTATAAGAATCTAGAACAGAAGGAAATCAAGCCAAATAAACAAGAACTAATTAGTTGCTGTTAAACTAACCATTTAATTAAAAAAAATTATAAATGTTCTAACAAGTCATGAAGTCATCAAAAGTTGCACTAAAATTTCCAAAAACTCAGGAACTTATTTAGGCATAAGTAGAATAAAGACATAAGATGATCAGAAGAAGAGAGAAAAAGTAAAAATCCTACAAAACTTGCAGAGATGAGAGTGTTGATCAAATTGCATGATATATTTAGAGGATCAAGACAAGGTGAGAAAAACAACTAAACCAGAAGATGGGTGGTCCTCTAGAAAGAACAAGATGAATAAATGAATATTTTGAAAATTAAAATAAACGATGCTATGGTTATGGTTTGTAATTTTTGTATCCATCTTTAACTTTACAAGAATTAGTTACTTTAGCGCCTTATCATTTTGCCTCTCGAACACAATGTTGTATCTACAAAGTTTCTTTTTCTTTTGCTAGTGTATAGCTTCTTATCATCAAACAATGCCAGTATCTACGAAGTTACAAGCATTGTTTACACGTCTTCATCAAAGTGTAATAACCAAACAAATTAACTATGTTCTAAACAATCTGAAACACATTCAGCAAATTATCCCCACTCTATGGATATAAATTTCCTGTTCAACCCAAAAAGAAGAAGCTCATGCTTAAGTCATAACATTACCTAACTTATGAATAAAACAACTATGCAATGGCAGTGCAGTTAGAAGCATGAAAATTATACACCAACAAGTTTGCAGCAGAACGGCAAACTCACACAGAGACTAACAATTTTAGGATACATAATTTGTCAGATGCACATAACTTTTAAAGAATTTCCTGAGCCAGGGGACAGCATGGAATCATTCGGCAACAAAGTCATACAAGTAAACTTACAATTCCTGCAAGCGAGGCAGATTTCCAAGTGACGATGGAATCTCTCCACTGAAATTATTATCTTCCAAATGCCTTCACAGAAAGAAAACACAAACTCAATAATTTTGACATAAGTTCAAAAAGAAGAGCTAAAAGAAGGTTAACAAGATGAATCCACGAACAAAATTGGTAAGTGTCGAACACTATATTCAGGGAACCAACTCGATCAAATATCTTCAAGGCAGGTAATGTCCATTATATACTAAGAACTGATAGTGATAAAATAGAATATTATAGCCCCCTTGTCAAACCACAGACAAAAGAAAAGGAGGAAAGAAAACTTTTTTCCAGATGTGCAACCATGTCAACACTTCAATGCTATTGCTGATGCCTGATGATATGTTTTCATATGCAAATTTTCAATCCAATACAGGCGTCCAATTAGAAATGGAATAATAAGGTAAATCCAGAACATACACTTTTTCCAACAACTTCAGAGTACTGAGATCTGGAATAGGTCCAGACAAACTGTTGTTTCCAAGCCAGCTGCAAAAGGAAAGAAATGGAAATTAGAAACCTTCATTACAAATCCATCAACCTTAAAGTTCTAGTGTAATACTAACATTCCAGACAATGCAGTAAGATTGGCAATGCTAGGCGATAAGGATCCTGAAAGGTCCATACTCGTGAGGTTTCTGAAATAAGGGAAAGGGAATCAGTTTGTTAACATGAATTGAATATGAAATGTAAAATTTAAAGGTGACAAAGAGTCCAAACTCACAAGGTAATCACACGAATACGAGAGCCTGCAGAACAAGTAATTCCTGTCCACCGATACTGTTCGGGGAAGCATGGATCACCAATCCAATCAGTTGGGGGATTTTTCAGACTCCTTTTCACTCTCTCCAGATTGATAACTGTGATCAGAAAACCAGTCAATATTATGATGGTTACAATTAGCCAAAATAAACCTCAAGAGAACAGCAAATTATGTCACCAAACTGATTAGCAATGGAAAACAATCGCACAAATATTGCCGAATACACTTAATCGCATATGATAAATCATGAATGAAATGAACCAACAGACAATATCTAGCAAAAATAAAATCTCAACCATTTCCCCTTCCTTCATTTTCCCATGCTTTAATAATTGTAAATTTATTTCCTTCGGAATTGACAAACCCCATTCTTATTACATGATTGAACCAAGAAAATGACCAGAAAAAGCATACATGATTAAGCTTAAGTTGAACTCCCCTTTTACTAACATCATGAAAAAACTAGTGTAGATACATACCAATATGCTTCCATTAAAGATGGTTGGCACATATCGTGCGTATGTGTGTAGGAAACAAACACTAAACAAAAAGGTTACATACCATCTCTTACGAGAGTTCTTGCTTCAAGGGGCACAACATGAAAAAGTTCTCCACCATTGATCAATGGGCCAAGTTTTGACTGAGGGGAGGGAGTCAAGGTTATCTTTGTTGGACCATGAAGAGGCCATCGGCTTGCAAAAACAACATGACCTGCCGAAGTAGCATTTAGATCATGGTAATAGGTTATGCCATTCAGACTTATGCTAAACACCCTTGAGTTATCTGACGATGAAGGATGGTCATTAGCAAAGTAGAGAGCAATGTAATATGTGAAATTTGCTTCTGGAAGAGAAATAAGAGGCCAGTTCAACTCCAACGGTTCCAGCTTATCAGTCCTAAGCTCTGTCTCAAATATCTTAGATGGAGGGAGATTCCATATACCAGAGGCAGATACAGTTCTATTGGTTACGTTCAAATTGTTACTCCCAAATGGTTGCCAGAACCGATCAAATTGGTCATCAGGGTACCTACCAATTCCAAAAAGCAATTACAGAAATCAAGTTTAATCAAATTCATCACGTCAGATTCAGACACAAGTTACAAACATTCTAGCTAGAAATCATCAACGCAAACTTCAAAAACTTGAAAAGAAAGGTAATTCCAGAAATAAGACACAAAGGACAATAAATATATCAAGGCATCTAGCTTTGAGAACAAGGGATTAAAATTCAGTTCAATTCAATCTCCATAGCACGAAAACGTCAAAGAAGCTCATAATTAGATCAAATTCATACCTTAAGTTGGAACCAGAGTATCCAAAATTGTGCCTAGCAACCAAACGCAAGCCATAGTTAACAAAATCCGTAGTATTATAAAGAGATTGCCCCAACAACACAACCTCCAAAGCAGAAATAAAAGGGTCAGAATCCGTATACGTATTAGAACCAATGCACACACTAATAGACTTCCCCTTAGCTTCGAAAACCCCTTCATAATACGACGTCAGTCCCATATCATAATCGTCGGTAGTATTAACCACGCTCCAAACAGTCCCATCAACAATCTGATCAAAAACCGGCGGGGAATGAAGGCCGTTAACTCCACCATAGTAGTAGGTGGTTCTAACCATATACCTCCGAGTACGAAACACAGGTCCAACAACATAGCAGAATTTGCGATTAAGAGCCCTAGGAAAAGAGCGGACAGTGGAAAGCGTAGGGTCAAGAACGGGGTCGGTGATGTTCTTGTTGATACCACTGAAGACGAATGCGGAGTCGGGTTGCCAGGTGCGTCCGTCGTGTGTGGTGGCGGAAGTGGAGCCGCAATCGATGAAATAGCCTGAAAAGAGAGAAGGAAAGTGAGAAGAAAGGGATCAGTGGAAATGAGGGATGAAAATGGGGTTAGACTTACCACTAAGGGAATGAGAAGAAGGGAAGAAGGAGAGGAAGGAGAGGAAGAAGAAGAAGAATGGAGAAATGGGATTGGGCGCCATGGGAGAGAGAAATTGAGAGATGGAAGAAAGGAATTGGAGTATTTGGAAGGGTGGAGTTGGGGAAGAGGAAGGAATTAGTTGAGTATCCATTTTATCAAACGCGGGAAATCTTGGGCCAGGTCAGATATGGCGGTTATTATTTTATTCTTCTTACTTTTTTTTATTGACTAAATTACCCTTTTCTTAAAGTCTTATCAATTAATATGAAAATAATAATAAAGTTAGGTTAAATTGGGTACAACATTTCCAATACAGAAAATATATATTCTCAAAATGATGAGTTTACATTACTTGATCTCTTCAAAAAAGAAAAAAAAGAAAAGAAAAGAACCATCTTTTTAATATTTGTATTTTTCTAAAAAAGAAACAAAATAGTGTTACCTGTAGGTCCGGTAGCTGGTGGAGTTGTTAATGTCTGACTGGCTCCCACGATCAGCCGTTGATCCCTCTGGTTGACAAAAGAATCAATTATGCGCATGTTAGTATTTTTTTTTTGACTTGTTTGAGTGCAGGTTAGAATCTTTGTTTGAATGAGTAGTCACCGTTTTTGGGTCATTTTCACACGCTGGGTGGCTCTGTACAAAAATGATATGCATTAAATCACAATTAAATTTTCAGAAAATATTTATTTTATTTTAAATTTACATTAAAATATCATTTTATTTTATTCGTTTGGTTAATTCTTTAATTTAAATTATTAAATTTTCAATTACATTTTATTAGCATCTTTATTATAAATATTTTCCATATCTTCGCATGAAAATTATTACGATTGTTTAATCGATTTCAATACAAATTAACTTTGAACGATTAATTTTAAGATTTATTAAAAATACAAGGATTAAAGTTCAACATTTGAAAGTACAAACACACATAGATCTAAATGATATTTTAATCCTAAATTTATTTAATAAATATAATTTAGTTTCTTTTTTCTTCTTTTCTTTCTATTTTCAATCATTAATTGCTAATTTTGATTTATTTGGAACCTTGCTTACTATATTTTGACTTAGAACACCTATTTTAATGGATACTCATTAAAGACCTTTAAATTATATTCTCGACTTTATTAAGAATAACAAAGTTAAAAAAAATGTACTAAAAATAGGGTTCTTAGTTTTAGTTTCCGTTTTACAAAACAAAAAGTCCTGCCTTTTTTTTTCCCCTTCAAATTCGGAAATAAAAACAAAAAAGAAAATATATGTTATCTTTTTTTATTTAGTTTTCAATATTCTAGATAGATAGAGAGGTATATTTATAAGTTTAATTTTAAAAAATAAAGAAGGATTAGGAATGAAATAATTATCAAGTAGAATCCTCATTGCTATTATTATCACTTAATATTTACTCACTAATGATTAAACTGACTTGTGTGACTATGTAGCATGAGTACTCAAGTTAGCGCATTAATATGAATATACAATGGGATCAAAGTTGAGTTGAAAGACAAAAATAACCATATAAAACTGGGAATCCAAGAAATGAAATATCAAAATGATCTTTATCCTTGTAATAAATATTAGTTAAGGAGCCGTCACCAGATAATGATTGGCAGATGGACACAAAAGGCAAAAGGCCAATGTGTAGCTTTTAATGTTGATGGCTTTGACTTGAGCTCACGGAGGTCTCTGACTAGTGGGATCTAGGAAATTTCAAAGAAATCATTAAGGCAACAACATAATTGCAATTCAATTTCAACAAACAAACATATAAAAGAAAAATAATAATTGGTGTGAAAAATGGGAAGATTTTCTAAGCATTTTCAGGTCAAAGCCTACATTTAATTGAGGAGGCTTTATATTAATTAGAGAACAGTGGACAAGGAGAAATATGTATATAAATATGTCTACACCTACATTGCTATACGAAGCAAATATGAGAAATTATACAAACATTGAATGGATGAGGAAGAGCTCTTGAGAATTGGCCATTGTCGCTTTAAAAGGAGAATACGTCATTCATTTCTTGTTCTTCAATCAGCTGATAAAAATGTGTAAAGCTGAAGTTCATCTATGGAGTATCAATTGCTGAGCTGAACTCGGTAGTGATGCTGAAGTTAACGGTGGCACTCTTTTACTATTTATCGTATCTCCCTCGATGTTTTTGAATCTCTAATCACGCCCATCCGTTTCCTCTACCATTGGAGTTATGTCTAGAATCTGAAGAACCTTGGACATAGCTCGACCGCTTCTTTTTATGTGTTTTCCATGTTATTACACATCGACTCCATTCGCTTCCCGACTCGGCGAGGAATTCGTGTTTTTGACTGCTTACTCCTTCAAACTTTTGTCTCTTGGGGGTTGCTTCTAAACCAGAATTATCGTCACTCGTTCCCTCACTCATTACTGGCACGTTGTCGTCAAATTCTATCAGCTTATCCTCTGCCCTTGTGCTGGTAACATTGCTGGTTGATGCACTGCCTTCACGTGAGGGAGTCTCTCTTCTATTTCCTTTCGTTGAAAGGCTTGGAATTTCTCCATTTTCCACAGCCTTCATCCACTGCAAATCACTCAGTGTATCAGCATAAATCACCTCCTTTCTTTTTCGTTTTCCGGCGATGCCGAAATTTTCTGAAGCCTTGTTCTTCTCTTCATTACCCTCAGGTACTGAGTATACCCACTCAGGTACCTCGTGTTCTTCCATCAAACGAGATCTATATTTCTCCTTCTGTCTTCTTTCTTCATCCATTTTCTCAAACAGCCAAAATTCTTCATCTGATCGAGCTGCCAGGCGATTGATTTCTCTCTCGCTCGGCACATCAGTGCCAAGTGCGCTAGTTCCTCTGCGCATAATTTCCTCTAACATCTCTCTTCGGTCTTGAGCTGGAATAAACAAATGGAGGCAGAAATGAGTGAATGGAAAAAGCAAAAAAATAAAAAGGACGAGGGCAGTGTAAAAAAACCATCAAAATGGCTTCACATATGTATTGAAAATGTAATTATTCAATTTTCTGCTTGACATATAAAGGTCGCAAACCTCTCAAGTACAAAACAAAAGGGAAACAAAATAAAGGATTCAATCACTAGTTTTGAATAAAAATGGCATCACAGGTAATTAGACTTTAAAAAATAACAAACCTGTTGAAGTTGTGTTGAAAAGTCCAGCCTGGATAACCTTGGCATCAATCCCCATCTTCTGTTTTGCACGTTCCAGGATAACCTCTTCAACTGATCCAACACTAACCAGGACAAATACCCTTACTTCCTTCTTTTGTCCAATACGATGTGCTCGATCCTCTGCCTGCTGGTCCATTTGAGGATTCCAATCACTGTCAAAGATAATAACAGTGTCCGCAGTTTGTAAGTTCAGACCTAGACCACCAGCCCGAGTGCTCAAGAGAAACATGAAGAATGGGGAGTCTGGAGCATTAAATTGCTTCACTAAAGCCCCTCTTTCTTCGGTTTTTGTTGAACCATCAAGTCGCAGGTATCTAAACTCGTGTAGCTTAAGATAAATTTCAAGGATGTCCATAAGACGAGTCATTTGTGAGAAAAGCAAGACTCTATGCCCAGCTCTATGTAGCTTTGGGAGTAAACGATCCAGTAGTTCAAATTTCCCAGAAGCTCTGATGATCTCCTCCTTGCGCCAAATATTATAATCTCCCAAAATAAAAAGATATGGATGATTACAACACTTCCTCAGCTGCATCGTTAAATTTTGTAGGGACTTGGATTTGCCAGAGCCTGCCGAAGCAAATAGTTATTAATTAAAGCAGTAAAAAGACGAGCAAAAACTTCAATCAAAGAAGGTATAAAAGTTCAAAAGGACAGCAAAGATATTTAAACCAAAATATATAGCGTCAAAAGAGGGATAATGGGAATTTAGACGAAATTGTTTGCAATGCAACACAGTGGAATAGAAAAATAGACGAAATTCCCAAACTATGCATATACAGCATACCAGTGTCAACTCTGCCAACAGAAGTGACTTGTTGATAGTATACTTTCTGCCATGCTGACATATCACATTTTAGTATGACTTGTGACTTTTCAGGTAGATACTTTTCCACCTCATCCTTTTTCCTCCTCAATATGAATGGCCTAATAACCTAAAGAGAAATATATTAGAAAGGCAGACAAAAACGAAAAATTAACTCAAACATAGTGAAAAGCGAATAGACAATGCTCACATGATGCAGACGGCGAATGATCAATAGCTCTTCTTCATCTGTCAGAGTAACATCACTCCGATCAGCAAATGGTGCATTAAACCACTCCTGGAAGTTCTGGACAGAATTAAATATATGCGGCAGGAGAAAATTAAGCAGGGACCATAGTTCCTGCAAACTGTTCTGGATAGGTGTACCAGTTAAGAGAAGCCTACGTTTGATCTGGTAGCTGCAAACAAGGAAATGTTTCAAGTCTATATAACTTTGAATTCTACATTATAAACTATAAAGGATAAAGATTTGTAGGAAAATTAAGGCATGGTTTTGAAAAAACTATCTGCTACAGTTTAAAAAGAGCTAACTGAACACGCTTTTCTGGAAAAAGTGTAATTCAGTAAAAGAGAAAGAGACCCCAAAATATGTTACTAAGGGGGCTTTGGTGCCCAAAGCTGAGTTGAGTTGATAATTATTACTAGAGAGGAGTAACTGGAAGAGTTGACGTGAATAACAAGATGAAAAATGGGTTGGTTGAATAACAACCCTCTTTAATTATTGGTTGGGTTTTCTACCCACCCAACCCAACCCACCTTGAAGGGCCAACCGCCACCTAAGATATTTCAAGCTTGGATAAGAAATAGTATTTGATATTATGAGGAAAAAACAGCATCTTTGGTATTAGTATCATACCCTGCAAGTGTCTGTGCAAGAGCACAGTCACGATTTTTCAACCGATGGCCTTCATCAACAATCATATAATACCAGTGTATTTTCTTCAAAAATGATTTGTCTCTCATAATGAGATCATAATGTGTGATCAACACACAAAATTTTCCTTCACTCAATAGCTCCTCCTTTATAGCTTTTCTCTCCTCCTGACGTCCGTCATAAAGAACTGCAGCAATACTGGACAAGAAACAAAGAAAACAAGAATGAATGCAATGTGACCGCGTTCATGGATATGTACACCTCTAGGACTAAAATTTTTCATTCCAATCTGAATACTGTATATTTAACAAGCTATATAGACAGATATGTACAGCCAAGAGAATGAAAAGCATGTGTAAGGGAAGTGCGTGTAAAATATTTTCTTCTGTACCTTGGGGCCCATGTTGTGAATTCATGAATCCAGTTCGGCAGTACTGCCTTGGGAGCAACTATTAAGTGAGGTCCAGTCACATCCTTGTACTCCATGAGGTAAGCAATCAGGGAGATTGTTTGTATCGTTTTTCCCAGTCCCATTTCATCAGCCAATATTCCATTTAAATTGTTATTGAATAATGAAAGCATCCACTGAAGTCCTTCTATTTGATAGGGCCTCAATTCTCCTCCTTGTAGCATGGAAGGCTGCTCAGTGACCTGTAGAATCAAATTATTAGTCAGATTTCAATTATACAAAGTTTTAACAGTTGAGTGACATGCAGAATTATGGTTACTTGATTCTAAGTTCTGTTGAACTCTTTGCAAACGTGCATTGAAAAAGAATGCTGAAATCAATTCAAAATAGCATACCAAGTTACCAACAAACAAATAGATGATGTAAAAGAGAGACAAGAAAATATAAAACAGAGTACGGAAAGTTCTGCAATGCTTTTGGTATCCCCAGGGGTAATGTCTGAGGAAGTTGGAAATATCTTATACGTTATCAAAATGTGCATAGTATTGCTTGACCAGTCTACTTATGTATACTTTTCCTGAATTGAATTTTCCTAAATGATCAGAATATTTTCTACTGACATACACTTTACATTCAGAAAATGAACTTCTTAATAGGATTTCAAGTGTTCACTAAATCCTGACTTCCACTTCCACAGTTTAACACGTGGATTATAGACCAGAGAAATGGATTAACCATATAAGTTAAAACCCAATGCAATCATATGAATTTCTTAGGTACCTTTTCTTGAATTGAATGAATGGCAGAGTTATATTGTCGCTGTCCTTCAAGCAAATCACCATTTTCATCGTTTCTATCAGAATCAATGGCATCTAGATCTTCATCTATTAATAGATCTTGAGGGGTTGCATTCTTTGAAGAATCCAACTCGGTTAAATCAACATCAGATTCATCCAAGGTCTCGATGCCATCAGCAAGTTTAGAATCTTTCTGTCTTTGAACGGCAGCACCCAAGTTAACAAGTAGTTTATTTGTTTCTTCAAGAAGTGTTGTTAATCGTTCATTCTTGCTCTCCTTAACCAATCTCATATAAGCTTCTTGATCATCCGCCTTTAGTGCTTGGAACCTAAGTTTTTCTGCTCTGGTAGCTCGTTGTCTTTGTCTTCCATGCCATGCCTGTCCAAATATCATGTGATGGATCATTTTTCAAGGTGCACGGTAATTGAAAGATTATAGTCGTCCTAACAATTTTTCTAAATCATTAACAATTTATGTTCACTCCAAGAAAGAGAACAGTATTCCTAGCTCGCATAACTGTGACACCGGTAGAACTAGAACTGAAGTATTAGTTAAACAAAAAAGAGGCGTTACAAAATTTTCAAGCAATTATGAGGTTTGGCCTGCCTTCTCTACAATATACATCCTGCCTTCTACTCAGCTTAATACATCTACCGATGATAAGCACTCCATTTAACTACCCTACAAGTTCAGTTCATAGTCCTAACCCCTTACTATCTGCCAGCCATAACTAACCCTCAAGTAAAATCTACAGCAGCCTACTTGTATCAAAAATTAAAGCACGGTCCCTAATAGAAAAATCTTCTCTTTGCAAAATCAAAATTTAGATAAGGAAAGAATTTTATGAGGCAATACCTGAATTCCATCATTTCTCTGTTTTCGACGTTTTATAGAAGCTTGAATTTGTAAATGGAATTCACGTACGGCATTCAATATCTCGGTAAAAAATTTTCTTTTCCTAGTCTCAATTTGGTTCTTCTCCTCCTCTTCTAACCTTGATGTCCTCTGCAAAAACAGGTTTATGCTATTTTAATAATATACAACAAGCAAAGCCCAGGAGAATATATATATTTTTCCTTTTTCTAACACAAAAGCATAATCATACATTTTTCAAAATGGTTTCTCATAATCCATTATGAAAGTTCTTGAGCTAACGGTTTCTCATAATCCTCAAATTTTGCAAGAGCACTTGTTGGATTTTTCTTTTTTTTCTTTTTCTTTTTTTTGAGGTGGATATGAAGTGATATTTCCTAAGAACAAATACAGAAAGGTCATGGAAAAAGGCATCAACCCAAGGACATGGGGCTGCAGAAGTTCCTCAGGTTGGCATTATTTAAAGAAGCCCTATACCGAGTAATGTCCTAAATTTTAGGTCCCTTCTAAAGAACTTATGAACTAGAGTTTATAATTCCTTTCCAGCCAAAAGTTGGATATGCCCTTTTAATCGGCTTTTAATAGCCAAAAACCAGTAGAGTAACTGTTCAAATAACAATCTAATAATATGATAAATATATTTCACACAGTGCATGGGGTCAAATATTCAGAGATGTGTGAAAGGAAAACAGAATTGGTAATCAGCGAAAAATAACCTCGGCATCCCGCTTCTTCCGCAATTGATCATCAGCTTCCACGGCAAAAGCATCTCCTACACCATATGGCGGACGATGCAGTCGCATCATGCCCCAGTCATATAATTGTTTGTCTGGATATGCACAAGTTGCTTGAAGCCAGTACTCTGAACTCACAGCAGATCGTACCTTTTTTTGCAAATCTAATAACTGCCATGAAATGACTGTAATCAATCAGTACCAAACAGAATTGTGTAAATGCACACCAATTTATCATCATCAACAGAATATCAATACTCAAACTATGGAACAAATAACAATCAATGTAGTAACATTCTTTTTTAATATTTAAACAAAATTTTGATAGTTGTTTACAAAATAATAGTAATAATAATAATAAGTGAAGATTAATGAACATTTTATAAACAGTCAAATCAAATGTGAATAACATATTCTAGAGCAAGATTACCTTTAATCCACACAGTTCAAGCAAGCACTTTGTCTGTAATTCTTCCCCTCTACTTGAAGGTAACTCTGGTTCAATATAAGTAAACGAATAAGTAACAAATAATGAACCATTTAATACACCCTTAACCAACTGCAAATGAATAAAGACATAATGTAGTATAATTCAAAACCAATAACAATGCAGAAGCACAACACATAATGTAGTACTTTCTTCTATTCAAAGTTTTTCCATAACATCTCAAATTAATTGAATCACCTTCTAAATCACTCAACCGCCGTCGTACACAACCTCGATACCGCTCTTCTCTCGACCGTTCCAACCGAGAACCAGACACAAAATTCGAACGTTGCTTTGCCAAAGCATCTCCAAGGTCAGTCAATAGATCTTCTTGAACAGAATCATCAACCTCCTCCTAAACGAGATACAAAACATTGCAACACACAACTCAGACAACAGTAACATATAAAGCGTAAAACCTCTATCTAAATGAGCACCAGAACGACCTAAATTCACTATAAATTCATAACATTAGTTGAACCACAAGATCTATGAATCAGCATCCTGCTTAAATTGAGGCAACACAGAAAAAACATGTAGAAAAAAACGAATGAAGAGAAGTGGAGGAAACCCTAAAGGAAGAAGGATGGAGAATGAGTACCGAGTGATTGAGAGGAGTGGGATCCTGGTGTTGAGGAGCGGAATAAATGGAAGAAACAGCTTCAAGGAGGTCGGGAGGAAGGGGGAGATTACGGGAGAGTAAATTGAGAGCAGAGATGAGGGACCTAGTGGAATGAAGATGGTCGAGGGAAGAGAGGTCGGTGTCGAGATGGGCCAAATTCATGGCGGGAGAGGAGGAAGAAGAAGAAGAAGAAGAAGAAGAAGAAGAAGGGGGGGTTTATTTATTTTACTTATATTTTGACGGCTAATTAAAATTGAGAAGAAAGCAAAATAGAGGAAATTAAATAAAAATAAGAAATCCGGTGAGTCGCTCGCGCGTAAATTGAATTCTCAAATTCTCTTCTCAATATGTTTCTGTATTTTCTTTGTGCGTTTGCTTTGCTAATGCCGGAGGAGCCTCCCCTTGCCCTTATTCCTCTTCTTTGCTTTTTTATCTTCCGTAACCAAACATACCTCTTCCCGCTACTTCAAATGTCCATACTGCCCTTCCAATTTTTTATTTTTCTTCTTCTTCTTCTTCTTTATTTTTTATTTTATTTTCAAAACATTCGGATTACTCTCTATATTTGATTTTTTAGTATGTAATGGTTTTTTACTATAATCTTTCTATATTTTTCTTTTTAAAAAATAGTTTTTAAATAATTATGAAACATCAATCACCACCGTATTAAAACGTTTAAAAGAATGACATTATTCAACTTAATTCAAGGATCTTTTTTCGAAAATTTGTTAGAAATAATCTTTTTCAAGTTTTTATTTTCTTAAAAGAGTAATTGTAATGGAGTACCAATTTTATGAACAACAATTATTACAAAGTCTATTAACGATAGACTATATAGTTGGTGGTCTATCACTATTAAACCATGCAAATCTATTAGCGATGAAATTTATTATATTTGTAGTTTTTTAAAATGTGTTATCTACGTTAATACTTCGAATTTGATTTATTTGGAGATGGGGATGTCACGTTTGTAGTTTTTTCTCAATCGATCGTGCTCAAAATCGGCCACTAAGACCTACGTAAAAATTCTACTTTTTAGCTTTATCGATCTAATCTTGAGCATTATTAACAGCTAAATTCTACTCATTATCCAATTTTTTTCTTCAAATTTGATTCTCTACCAATTTTTCATTTAAAAAATTCTTCATAATTTTTGGATCCTAATTTTTCGTTTTCACAATTACATACTTTTAAAATTTTCAATAAACTTACAATTATGATTTTTCAGATGAATCTTAAGTGCACTATACTATTTAGATTTAGAAATAAAAACAAAATCAAATTTTATTTAAAAAATTGAGTTAGATTTGAGAAAATATAAAGAATTGAGTTATCTTAATTCACAACTTTCAACTTTTGTTGACGTAAAACCACAAAGCTTTGAAATGAAAAGTGACAAATTCATATTCACTTTCTAAGATCACAAAATGAAAATTAAGATGTGAATGATTTTGGGAAGGGGGTATTCCCAATTGGGTTTTTCTTTAAAGAACTGAGTAGATTAGGCAAAAGATAATAATCATTACTAAGTAAAATGATGCTATAACATTTCGTTGTAATACATAATTTATTATGGTTCAACTTTACAAGTGATTCTATTAGAAACCTCAAAATCTAAGAAAATTATGGATGTATTATCTTTTGTACGCAGTGTTCTAGCCTCCCCCAACAAAAAATTCGCAACCTTTTCGGCTGAATTTTCGGCACTTGACGAGTATCTTTCCCTAGCCTACAGCAGCAACAATTCATAATCACTTCTCCAGTTGAAACATAGATTCTCCAAAAGCAAATGAAAAAATAAGGAGAGAGAGAGAAAAAAAAAAAGTCGGCACCTGAATGGCCAGCTGAATTGCCTTCTTCACGCCGATCACATCCCAAAAGCCATCACTGTGATTAATGAAGAATCATAAGTCAATTTTCCAACTTTATCAGGGCAAAAAATTATGGAATTGAACAGTTCTCGTAGTTATTTCCATCCTTTTCCTATTGCCACTTCTCCTTTCCCTCGATGTAAAGTTTTAAATGTGTACGAGAAGTGACATTACCAGTTTAGTTGCTCAACTTCCAAGAGCTTATTGTGTATTTGATCCATAAACATGAAAATGTGTCTAACAAGTCAAAGAAGATTCAAGTTTGTGTTCATTTGGTCCTTGAACTTAAAAAGTATCCAATTTCAACTTTCAAAATTTTGTGTCAAATGAGTCCTTAAATTATCAATTGCACCTAAGATCATTGACCTATTCAACATCTTTTAAAACATAACTACTAGATATAAAATTGAAAGTTAAGAGTCTCGTCAACTCAGTTTTGTATCGAGTAGAACAATTAATTTTAATTGAAAATGTAAAGACTAAACTTATAATTTAATGGAATAAAAGCCCAGCATGGATTCATTCAGTTCCCCAACCCCCAATTTTTTGTCATGGCATTTACTATTTACTATAACAGAAGAAAGGATCTCTATTGATCAGAAGTAAAATCACCTTGCCATCACTGCAAAAGCTTTGCTTCCTTGATCTACATGGACAACTTCACTTATATAAGGTTCTGAACTGAAACGAGGGTCTTGTTGTTTAAGAAACTTGTCACCAAGCATCCTTGCAAGGTTCAAGCCTGAGGCAGGCAGGCAAGGTGTGACCAACATGGATAACATTAAAAAAAATAACTATTTGATAGTGTGAAGGACATTTTTTTCGTTACCACACAAACGTGTCTCTCCATCTTTCAATGGTTCTCCTGCTTGTTCTATTCGAAGTCTTTCTGAATAGCTAGTTATTCTGTGATCTTCTGTCATCTTCATCTGCTTCCCATGAACACTGAAAGAAAAAGAGAGAGAGAAAGACAAAGAAGAAGAAGACATCAATTTCTACCTCACAACAGAAACAAACTTAAAATGGTTTCAAGTAAGAGTAACTATGACATGTCCTCATTTCTCACTCTTTTCTATTTTTTTTATTATTGTTTTTAATTCCCCTGCGTGTTAGAGTATAGAGTGCTCATGAAGTGTCCATTGTTGTTCTTTTTTCCTGTGGTATAAACATGGCTCCCTCCTGATTCGATAATGCACATCAATCTTGTCACTCAATACATGAAAACAAATAAAAGTGCAAACACATACTTCAGAACACAAGCAGAGTCCCCAACATTCGCACATTGCACAAAGTAATTTTCATCACTATCAGCCCATACTAAAAGCACCGTGGCAGTACAACCCTGGAAAGAGAGAAATTAGTCAGAACCATTAATAATAAAGTCTAAAACAATTGTTCCCAACAACAATACTAACAAAGTTAATAATAATAAAATAAATAAACCCTTCGCATATACAGAGAGAGTCTCTATACCTAACAAATAAACATATATATCATTCATAAAATTTGCACTTCTCAAATAAATATAAACTCATTTTATAACACAAGTTTGTTTTTAATATAGCATAGTTTGAATGATGAATTTCTGTCGTATACAGGTAGAAAATTTCTTGAAAAAAACCACTGCTGCAGTGTCTATGCAACCTATGCCATGCCTCAATTGATAAACAATTTTTTGGAAAAGAACAAAGAACTTAAAACAAAGTACACATGAATGTTCCATGATTCCAAAAATAATTGATCAAGGGAAAGTGAAGAAACCTCGTAATAGTGATTCATACAAGCTTCAGTCTGAGAAAATGCTTCTCTAAGAACATCTGAAGCATCATGAAGAGATACTACCCTCTCCCTTTTTAGTGGATCGGATAGAATTGTGGCAACTTTCTCCGGAAGCATTCTAAAAATAGAAATATTCACAATTAGTACAGTAGAAAGTAAAAGCCACTACACTACTCCAGTGATGGAAAAACAGGAAACTACAGGTTTTTAATTGTGTGTGTGTGTATTTGTATGAAACCGACCTATCATTGAGAAATAATGAAAGGAATGCAAGGGTGGTAAACAAAGGACCCAAACTAAACAAAGGATAAGAGGGAGCCCAACATTAACTACAAAAAGGGGCTACACAATCAAACCAAAAAGTCCTCAAATATTTGAATGCACATATTCTCACGTCAAAGTCGAACAGGACAGAAAGTATGATGCCATACAATCTACATAGTATACCCAAACTCAAGTTCCAGAAAACTTTACAGGTACTTTTGTGACTCGTCAATTTCATTTCCATATAATGCACCCTTGGCAGAACCGTTCTGAGAACAGTTTTTTATAAGTTCACTAAGTTTTCTATCTAAGACTATATCATGAACAGCTAACTGAAGATTCTATAAAGTCTCCTCTGATTTGTGGTATTTTGATCTTAAATATACTCAGGTTTCTTTTAGATTTATTACGAAAGGAATAATTATAAGCAACAATGCTGAAGTTGAAAGCAGATACTAACTCGCTAGCAGATTTGGCAGCCGCTACTCCACTATGTCCATCACAGATACCAAAGAGTCCAAACTGCCAGATAAATGTTCATGTAAGTTAAGCCATTTTGGTATGCATTAAAAATAAAAAACATAAATTGCCAGCACTAAAACCTGATCAACCCCAGCAAGAGGCCATTGATAATAGCAAACATCTTCCATGGCAAGCTTCTTTCCACCTCGACGTAAAGCCATTGGATCTGAAGCCAAACCAACTCCAAAGGGAATATGGTTCTCAATCTGAGCTGTAATATGAACCTGTCAAAGTGGTAAAATATAAAATATTAAAAAATATTATTCTCTTCAGCATTGTGATAGAAACAGATAGTTCCATGTACTACAATAATGGCATTTTCCTTTTATAACCTGGGTTGTGTTCCCCTCCTATGTGCATCTCAACTAAGGCCACATGACAACTGCTTAACTCTACAACATTTGGTGTTAGAGAAACTTGAGATTTTAAATATCATATAGGAGGCTTCACAGTTACGAGTTACAGCCCATGACTACTAAAAAAATACGACCGAACAGTTCTCTAATCCCACTGGCCACTATTAAGCCAGCACAGGATGGTTACTACTATAATGAGAAATTACTATATGAATAACAAATACAGGGGTAAGTCAACTTACATACACTTTGGAGGTTGTACCAAGAGTTATAACATCTCCACTCGCAAGCTCAACTGGTTCACCCCAATGTCTACTTCCAGAATCAGGATTGTTGATTGGTTGAGAATTTAATAGGGTCCCATTTAAGCTGCCCAAGTCCACAAGCTCCCATTTCATACTCTGCATATATACAAATTAATACTTTAATAAAAAAATAAAAAGAAGAAAAGAAAAGGAAGAAAGAACAACACACAAGTAAAACAAACATAAATGTAAATTGTAATCAGGTGATGAACCACTATAGCAATGCTTACATTTAGATTCCATTTTATCAAGGCGTGCTTCCCTGAGACTTCTGAATCTTTCAGCTGTAAATCACTATGAGGTACTCTTCCAAGCGTCAATGGGAGCTTCGATGTGTTTTCAGAATGTATTGAATAACGAACTCCACGAGAAGGACCGGAGGTGACCTCCAAAGTGAGGTAACTTCCTGCACTTCTAACAGAAAGATATGAAGGTATGTTTTACATACTCGCATACATTACATTTGATAATAGCCTCACTGAATAAACGAATGAGATGAGAAATTACTTCCATGTGAGATGTCTTGACTTGCAATTTCGTGGAGTTGCTCACTTCCCGGACTCAGTTTTGCATGCTTTTGAACTTCAGGAATCTGGTTTGGAATTGGGTTTGCAAAGTAAGTACGTTTAAGAGTTTGACCAACTGAAATAACTTCTAAAGGATTGGGAACTACATCTTGAACCAATCTATCACCTGAAAGGAATGAACAAACCAACCAATAAAATGAAGAATTAATAAACCATACATAGTGAGAAAGATACTTGAGGGAAATTGACACAGCAGAGTTAATTACCCTGACTTGAATGGGGAGATGAAGGTGGCAGTCTTTGTTTATGAATCAGTCCTTGTAATCTTGGGGACCGAAAATGTCCATCAGTTTGAAGTGCACCCTCCAGATCATAATCTCTGGGAAGCTCACTGAATTGGTTTTGAGTGACATCCGCAGCATCAGAGACAAGGGGTCTCTCAAGGTCAAGGTCAGGAACCTGAAAGAAAACATGGGAGGTAGCGCCATGTAAAGAAAATTACGAAGATGGTAGCCTCATATATCGTATAACTAAAAATACATGATCGCATTGCATCAATTCTTATCATTTAAAAAAATAATGATAAAGAAGATAAAGAGATCACCGGGTATTCTACTTTTCAGAAATTGAAAAAATAAAATAAAATAATCAAATAGCAAAAGATTTCAATCGCTATACTGGAAGCTAATATCTTTTACCAATTTTTGAAAGCTTGACTATAAAGTGCTTCTTCTTCTTTTTTCTTTTTAATCTTTTAAGAAATTCAAAATTAATATCTCGCCTCATAAACGCCAAACAACAAGAATAAAACAAGTCAATCAAGACTCGAAACATTTTGTCATCAATTAACATTACATCGGTTGGAGGCAGACAGGCGGATGAGGGTGACGAAAGTTTTTTTTTGGAAAAAAAAAACATCTTTTAGAGAGCAGAATCTCAAAGGAGCTGAATCCAGCTATTAGGAAGCCAATGAAGGAGCTCCCTGAGAAAAGCCACATACACGAAACCGTTAGCTATACACGACAGAACAGAAGAACAATTACTTATTTTCACCTGATAGATTCCAATTATTCACTCCAGCATTTCCAGATGAATATCACCCCACAAAAGAAAATTCCAGGAGACATACAATAACAAAACCAATCCCCACAGATGAAGAAAAAAAAAATCGAACCAAACAATCAACACCCATCAATTCAAAATCCAACCCATCACGGGAAATAAACAAATCAATCCAAAAATAAAAGTACAAGAACCATCCAACTAAACCCCAATTGCTTGATCGCATCACAACTCACAACCCAACTGAAAAAAAAATCCAAAAATTCCAAACACAGTATAAGAATTCATATCATTCCAATTCAAATTCTACAACGTATCAGCAATCAATCGGCAGCATTACATAAATAATGCAGAAATGTATAGAAATAAAAGGAGAGTAAGAAAAAGAGAAACAAAAAAAAAAAAAAAAGGACCTTGATGGTGCGAGAACGGGAATATGAAAAGAAACGCCATGGTTTACAGGCAATGAGGAGGAGAAGGAGGATGAGAAGCAACATAAGGAGAAGAAGAACGACAATGTTCCCAGGTATCGCCATCGTCATCGCTCTCTCTCCCCTGTGAGGAAACAGATTTGGCTGGCCCTGGGGTTTTCGCGAGAAGGTCGCTTTGAAATGGTCGCAACTCCCACATCCCTCTCTAAATCATCAAACATTTTCCCATTTCTTGCTTTTTAGCAAATAAAAATTATTTTCATTTTACTCCCTTTTTAACTTCTAATCTTTTTCCCCTTCTAATCCTTAACTTTCCTAAATATCATTTTTTACTCCAAACTTTCAAATTTATTATGATTTAATCCTTTAATTCGTAAGGATTTTTTTTTTTTTTGTTTTTCTATTTTTCCTAATATGGTTCTCATCTTTTTTTAATAAATATTGGCAAATTCCAAAATAAAATTGGATTTTTTTTAATAACTTTTGTAGTTGGCAGTTTTTAAATTTAGAAAAAAAAAAATATTGTTTGTAAATAATTTGTTTTAAATAATTATCACGTGCATCTTTTACAACCAAACTCATCTACTTTCATTAAATCTTCCTTCTTTTTCTTTTGTTGTAAGAAAAACAAAATATTGTTTTTCTCCCTCTAAAAAAAATTAGATTATAACTTTAGGTGAGAATCAAATGCACGATCTTTATGTTTGTTAAGGAGCGAAGCAATTAGAAAAGATAAACTTAAGGGAAACCAAACATGTGATTTTTTATATATTAATTTAAATTTTGTTCAATTTCGATTGTCTCATTCTTTTAATGTTCGGGTTTAGTCCATTCAATGAATTTTAAATTTAATCTTTTAGGGTTAATTTTTCAATTGGTTAAATGACAGCTATAGAAAACATCAAATATTACTATATTTTAAAAAATTGTAGTGAAAAATGATGGAAGAAAAAAAACAATTATAAATTAGCACCTTGAACTCAAGTCTAAAATTTGAAAGACGGTGAAGTTAGGAATTATAATTGAATAATTTTTTTTTCAAATATAAAATTCAATAATTATATTTTAACCTCTTATCTTCTTTTATTTGATATTTTTTTTCAAAATTATGATTCGAGGTTTCTCTCAAGTTGTATACTTGTTTAAACTTTGAATTTTGCATTTATTAGATCTTTACCGTATTTCAAAAGTTTCTTTGAAGCAAAAGTAATATTTAAATTTAATGCGAAAAATTCAAAAGTTGAATTATATTTTCTAGTAACAACCATATATTAAACACCTAAATGAATAACCACCAACAAACAAACAAAACGGTCACGTTGTTTTTACTAATTCACCACGAAAAAAATAAATAAATAAGGAAAAATAGAAGCATGCAAGACATCTTGGATTCAAAAGATCTCGTACTAGAATTTCAAATATCATCATAAAAAATTCGACTAAATTGACATTTGTATGTATTTGAGTATCAATAGGTCTCATATTGAAAATCTTAATCCCGTTTGTACTTTAAAAAATATCCGAACACACAAATTTGTTTGCGATTTTATTCTCTCAGTTTACCCTCTAACATCCTTACAAAAATACGTGGTATGCTATAAAGTAGCAAAACAATTAAAAAAAAAAAGTACATTTAGACAAATCAGAATTCAATAAATTCGAATATAAGAGTTGAGTAAAAAAATTCGAATATAAGAGTTGAGTAAAAATTAAACTTACAAAATAAAAACACTCTAATATGAACCGTCAGATAAAAAAATACGATTATTCAGATCTTATTGGATAACTATTTAGTTTTTAGTTTTCAGTTTTTGATAATTAAGTATTAAATTTCTCTATTTCTAAATATTTTGATATTTCTTTACCCATATTTTTAAAAACAAATTCAAATTAAAAAAAAACTTTATTTGTCCCTCTCATGTCTCGAAAACAATTAATAAATTAAGTTAATGGATAGTTTGTATTACTTTATCACATCAAATACGATCGTGGCAGCTCGTGAAACCTCTGCCCCACAAATCATTAATGTTCCGCTCGTGATTCACGCATGACTCGTAACCGGGCCGATAACTCCGGCCCAATGCTCACGATACGCCTTTGGGCCAAAAATGTCGATTGGGCCCTTCTTTATAACCTAATGGGCCTCTTTAATCTAGTGAAACTTTACGATGAGAAATTTCTTGGGGTTAACAACAAGAACACTCTTCAATTTCAAAAATATTTTAACTCAACTCATATAAAATATGGGTTAACCACGAAAGATAAAATATAAAAAGATGTTTAGTAAAAATAAGTGGAATGAAAATATTTGGTCGATGATATATATTTTTGTAAATTTTCAAATTATGACTTTAAAATAAGAAATAATGTCAATTACATATGAGTTATGTTGTGCTTATTTTGACATATAAATTTTCGAATGACTACGTTATTGTGACAACACAAATACCACTAGATCAAGAAATTATATTAATCGACAACTTTAATTAAAGTGAATAATTTACTTTGATTTGTTAATATTTGATGTTTGTTGGATAGTCATGTCGTGTTGTGTATAAGTAGGGAAAAAGAAAATAGATGAAAACCCTATCAAAAACATTATAAACAAAAGAGAAGGGTCGTAAACTTATGATTTTAAAATGTAAATACATAACTCAACTTCTCTTTATGTATTAGTACAATATTTTAACGTACAAAACATAATTCCACGTAATATTAATTTAAAATTTTTGTACTGTTCTAGGAAAAAAAAACCATAATCGTATCACAATTTCTATTAAACAACCGTCACAACCAAAATAAACATAACCCAACTAATATAAAATATGTATAATAATCTTAAGATTACAGGTTTGATTCATCGATTCCACGATTTATAAAAAACATCAGTAATCGTGAAGTTTACTAATAATAATAATAATAAAATTTTATCTTCCAAAGTTTAAAATTTCCATAAACTATATTCTTATTCCTCATAAGCTTCTTTTCTCTCACAACAACAACAATAAATAGAATATATATATATATATATATATATATATATATATATATATATATATATATATATATATATATATATACATATAAAAAACACACTAATTGAATCAACACTTTCATTCAACACAATAGATTCAATAACCTTAGACAAACTTAAATATGAATATTAAAGAAAACACTTTTTTATTAAAGGGAAAAAAAAAAGTTTGTAGAATTGTTTTCAATCATACCTTATTGGTGGTAGGATGTGAAGGGAGATCTTCAATTTGAACCATTCTTTAATTACATATATATATATTTCAAATGATATAAAAGAAATCATAATGTTAAGAGAGAAGAAACCAAATTTATAAATCTATATTTCTCTAAAATAATAATTCTTATTATGAGGCTATTTGTTATAAACATAAAACACATACTAAGTATGGAAGTGGAGAGAATTTGAATACTAATTTTGATTATTGCTCATATCATTATTTATAAATGGAAGTGACATCAAGATTTTGACTATGCATTAATTATATTAATCAAACTACCAATAATCTCTTTTGCAATAACTTTTGCAGTTATTAATTTAATGCTAAACTAAAGTTTGACATCATTATTTTTTTAATGTTTTTATTTTTTCTAGAAGAGGGTGAATTTGGAAGAAAATCGAATTTTGTATCAACAATTTCGAGTCCAACTACCTAGTTATAAATGTATTAACAATCTAGTCTCTAAATTATTTCAACAAGTATCGTCAATTTAATTTTTATAAAGTATGCGATTAATAACAATTTATTATGTATCGTGAAGAGACATGTAGACGATTAGTGATTATGTTTGTACAAAATAAAAATTGAGAATTAAGTTTGATGAAAAGAATATTCATAAATTGTTTACCGACTAAAATTTGATGACACAATTATCACAAATTTGGAAACAATTGTCGAGGTATTTTTCAACTTTTTTTTTTTTTTTTTAGTTTAAAGATATAAACGAAGTTTTTGAAAATTAAAAGGTATTTCAAAACAAAATACAAAGTCGAAGGAGTATTTTCTGTCGTTTGGCCTAAAATATATTAACCTTTACAAGATGCATCAAAGGACAATAGCAAACCGTAGTATCCAGACATTAAAAGCATCTCACTTCACAATATTCAAAATTAAAATTGTTCGTAATGCCATGATAATTATTTACGATATTCATTGGTTTTGTATGAGTTTATGGATATTTTTAGAACAAAATTGTTCGTAAAACTCAAGTTTAAAGCCGATAAACCAATACATCTACGATTTGATTGTTTCTCATTTTCTATCATTGTTTTGCAGTGGAAAAATAATTTTGAATTTTAATATACTTTCTCCTATAAATATCAATATAATACAATATAATTATTATTTCATAACTTAGATCGATAAAACGATTCAAATTTATAAAAAAATTTCCAAAAGAACCCCATGAATTATTTTATTATTTAATTTCTCTATGTACATGTTGGGGATTTATTTACATCGACAAGTAACTATATAGTTTTTATATTTTTTAAATGGATCTAGTTGTTTAAGGGTATAATTGAAACGGAGTCGTAGACTATATATATTTCTAATCACTAACATATTTATATAGGAGCCAACGGGAGCACGTGTCCCTCTTCACATTATCGATTTTTGTATTTTAATATTAATTTTAAAGTGTCAAATTACAATATATATATATAATTCAAAACAAAATATGATTGTAGTGTAGTAGTTGTGATCCCGCTCTCACCGCCGTCAAATTATGGCTTCAAGTTCTGCTTTTGCAAATTTCAATATTTGAATTTTTTTTTTAGTGTGTTTATTATATAATGCTCTTGTATAAAACTTTTAGATCATAATTGAAGCATTTTTCTTTATAAAAGAATTTGAAAAGGGGAGAGAGAGAGAGAAAGAGAAAGAAAGGAGTATATGATGGGTCAACAAAGGTGAGAGGGAAAAAAATATGTAATAATGCAATATATAATTAGAACTTTTTTTAGTCCTTTGTGTTGAGCTATGAATTAGATTCTCTCTAGTCTTTCCTAATAAAGTCTACATTACAACATGAATTTCAATGGTAACTTAAAAAGAAAAAAATATATGAATAATAACATTTTTTAAATCAAAGTGCTATGCTTTTTAGTTTATAGGGGTTTTGATTCAATTTACTCAAAGCATTATCATGACGCATACTCCTCTATTATTATTTTAATTATTTTCTTAACTTTTCTTTTCTTTTTTTCTTTTTAATTTTTAAATAAACACCATAGTTATCTAAATTTAAAACTGTGTGATTGTTAGTGAGTTTTTCAAAAAAGTAGATTTGTTAAACATTTTAAACAGAAATTTAAAAAGAAAAAAAAAGGTGAAAAATCATTATATATTGCTTCATTAATTAATTCCTATTTTAGAATTTCCAACTTTTAATGGATAGTTTAGACTTAATTATCGAATTTAAAATCATGGTTGGATGTGATTTAATTTCTTTTTTAAAAAAAGCATACTTTTTGTTTATGTTTATGGATGGAAATATGACATTTGATATAATAAAGGGAAATAGATAAATAATTTAAAGAAACTTTGAGCAACAAATAAAAGAAAAATATTGTTTGTATTTAAATTACGGAATTCAAGAATAATAATTTTCTAATTGAAAAATTAAAATATATCGAAATTTAATCTATCAAATATATAGTTAAATTCATTTGGACGGTTTTATCGTTTACAATACATTTTCAATTTTTTCTTCTGCAAAACAATATGATTATAGGCAGTTGAATTTAGTTCAATTGACAGTCTATTATTATGTTAAGTTAAAGGTTCTTTTGCGGTAAGAACTATTCTAATAATATTATTTTCGATTGGATGATGTATAATTAAATTTTGTCTTCGCCCGTTAATTTAAGCTCTTGAGTTGATCAGTGATTTAATATCTCCAATTAGATTATAATCAACATTATTTTAGAAACCACATTTAATTACATATTTATTATTTGCTACCATTTTTATATTTGATATTCATCATTTTTTTATTATCGCTATTACTTTTACTATTTGTTTCGCAAACTAAAACAGTTTACACCTCAAACAAATATTGTTACAACCCAGACTAAAATAATATACACATAAAACACAAAATGTTATAATCGAAATAATAACCAACTCTTTATCCCCAAACACAAACCATTACAATCCAATGATAATAACTAATTTATTGTCCCAAACGCTTCCTAAAAAGTTGGATTCTGATGCACGTTTTTTTGTAAAATTGAAATCTTTTGAAAAATCGTTCAAACAATTTTTCTAGGTTAATCTTGAGCAAGATCAACCCTTGAGATTTGGTTCTTTTTTCGATGGTATATATATAATCACTATCGAAACGTCTAAAACAATCGATAGATTAGCAAAATTTTAATTTATCAACTAAATTCGAGCATTCGATCTCGATCCTCCTAACTGAACAAAAAAAAAAAACGTTCGAACGATTCTAAAAATGTACTAATTTTATTAAACGAAAAATCAAGAATGTTTCTTCTCATCATTTTCCTATCATCTTCTTTCATCCATATTTTAAGTTATATTCATAACAAACTATATATTAAATATATTTTTCTTCCCAAGACCATGTTCTTGATTTTTATAATTTTGCTAATTGGAGGTGTAGGTTTGAATGGATTAGAACAAACAAACACATTATATATTGTTTAAAAAAGGAACAAGAAGGTAATTAATAATAGTATATGATATAAAATAGTACATATAGCATATGTTACATCATATATATTATTTATATTCAATCTAATTAATTATGCCCACTTCATATAAAGTTAGGGGACATGCATACTTAAAAAGTTTATAAAGTGTGTCAACTATATATTACATATATGTTTTTATACAGTTGCCAAAGGTATCTAATTAATTAATGTATAATATATATATATATATATATAATATGTTGTAATGGGAAAGGAAGAGGATCCTAAACATCTATATAGGGAAGGTTTCCATAGGGCACAACTGGAAAAAGTACTTTTCAAGTGGCCCTATACTATACTATATATGGTGTCCTATAAATAAACCAACTTTTTGAGGAAGGGAGGAAAGTACATATTCACCCTTCGCCCCCTTTCTAAATTTAACTTAAATTATAAGGCTACTCTCTACCGACTTTTTGTCTCGATGGATATGTAAACTCGTCGAATGGAAAATTTGGTCACAAAGCATGGAATTTAGTTATTGTACTTTAATAAAATCTAATAAATAGTTTTTAATACGGTTTGATAAAAACTACGTAATTAGTTTTATTATTAGAAAGTTTTAATGTTTACAAAATATAGTAAAACTTTATACTGTGTTTATAATTGATAAAAGTCTAGTGATGTTTATCAGTGTTTATAATTGATAGAATTTTATTTTACTATTTCTGATTAATATTTTAGTTTATTTTATTATTATAGTACACCTACTAAATTTTGATTAAATTTGAAATTTGTTTATTGATATAGACCAAAGTTGCAATTAAACTATGTGAATTTGAAAAAGGTATATAAAAGTATTGAGTTCTCTTCAACTTTCCACTTTTGTATCCACCACATGAAAAGGTAACTATAACTAATATGTTATTGAATTTATTATTTTAAGAAAATGAATAATTGATCTACTAGAAAGATTAATTTATTTATAAAAATATCGTTGATTTCAAAAGTATCGAATATCGGTAGAATTTAGTAGACGCTAAATTTAAATTTTAGTTATGTCTATTTATAGTTACAGTCCGTTTGTATTGACTAGAAAAAGAGTTTTATTTTTTTTTTAATTAAAATCTTTTTAATAAAAGTGTTTAAAATAAACTTTAAAATTTTTTATAACTATATATCTGAGTGATGGTCAAATACTCTAATTTTTTAAAAATAATTTATTTTGAATGTTAAACGCTTGAACAATGAAACCAAACAAATTTCAATTTCACCTTTAAAAAAAAATTCTAATCCATACATGAACTAGCAATTTTATGTATAATAGGTAAGTCAATTCATCAAATAATCCTTAAATGATAGGTTAATTTTCATAAATGTGACAAAATACCAAACTATTTACAGCATGTGTAACAAAGTCTACGAAGTTAGCAATCTTTTAAGTATTTCATATTTGTCCTTCCGTCTTTCTTCTTCTCCTCAATACGATTTCTTTCATCGTCTTTTTTTTTTTTGTTGCGATTTCTTTCCATGTTTTTCTTCTTTTCCTCTTTTCTTTTTACGTCGTTTAAATTTGAGTAACCAAATCTAAACAACCGTGTACAAAAAATAGCAAAATTTAAAAGATCGTGTATAAAGAATCTTGAAAAAAAACATTTAGATTGAAGTAGCCAAATGTAAACGATCGTGTAAAGAAAAATCATCGTGTAGACAAATCTAAATGATCGTGTACCAAAAGAATTAAAAAAAATCATTTAGCCAAATCTAAATGATCGTTACAAAATTTGAGCCAAATCTAAATGATCGTGTAACCAAATTAAACCATTGTGTAACAAAATTAAACGATAAAATTGAAAAAATAAATTGTAGCCAAATTTAAACTACCAAATCTAAACGATCATGTACCAAATATATTACGCACACATTGTTAACGACGTGGTTGACGTGACATTTTTGGTATTTTCTACAGTGAGGCTGTAAGCTTTTTCCGTTTTCGGAATTGTTCTATACATCGTAAATATTTTGTCGCTTTGTTATATTTTTAAAAACAACCCCAAATAATAATGATATATTACTATATATATTTCACTGTATAAACTTTAAAAATTAAAATTACAAAAAAAAAACCTAAGTAACTTATTTAAAGAAACGTGTAAGTACAAAAGCTAGATAAACATAAACCTTAAAAGTTCAAATAATCATACCAAACATTTTAAAAGGTACAACGTAACTTTAAAAGTTTAAAAGATCAAATTTTTATTCAAACTTATCGATACATTATCCTTTTCTCACGTACTTAAATTTGATGCTACTATCAAATACATACGAACATGCATGCATGTATACATATATGTATATAAATGTTATTTTATAAACGTGAGAAATATTTTTTAAAAATAAAGTATAAAAAACATGAACATAAACATAGCATATGAATAGGATGACAAAGAGAATATTTATATAATAAATAAATAAATAAATAAATAAATGAGACACTTTGAAAGTGAGATTAAGAAAAAAGAAAACTTTGGGTGGTAGAATTAATCCTTGGGTTTGGTCTCTATTTTATATTATAAAAGAGATTATTATTTGTAATGTCTATTTTCTATATAGGGTAATCTAATAGCTGTAAAAAGTGCTCTTTTTGCAAGGCAACAGCTACTGCCAAAAAGCATAATCCAAATTTAAGGAAATTTGTCCTTAAAGTATTTATATGAAATTTACACAACTTTCCATTATTACCCTTTAGCACAAAAGGAATTTGCTTTAAATAATGTTTACAGTTAGGTCTAGAGTATGGGTAACATAAGTAATTACATATTTCAAAATTTAGGTGTGAAATTGAATAAGTAATTATATAGTTGATACTTTTGAGATCAAGTTATTCTTTTTTTTCCCCACAAATATATGTTTCAATGCATGTGGATTAGGGTAATTAAAACTATTAGATAAACATCAATAACGTAGTAATCGATTGTATGTTACGTAAATATATGAAGTTGTATTCTAGCATTCAATTAAAATATCAACTAAAAACCTTCACATATATTTTTACAAATAATTCTTATGTGTAATCATTATCGTCTTTGTGGTAGACAAAATACTCTTGTTTGATACAAACAATAAAATTACAATATACTTTCATATGTAAGTGAAATATATGAATGTAATATTCATACAAAAAAGTAGCACATCAAGGGGTTTAGGGTTATTTTATAGCATCTTATGCCTAATTGTAGTAATTTAAGGTTTATTATGTATGCACGTTGATATTAGGAATGTGATGAAAGTTCCATATTGGTTAGATAAGGGGATGATTGTAGCTAGGTAGCATGTATGGGTCCTTTTGAGCAAAACCAAAAGTAAAGGCATGAAGGTTTATGTCGAAGTAGACAATATCATACAATTGTGTAGATATCTGATGGTCTGTTATACCCAACAAGTGATATATATCAGATTGGACGAGACCCTAACTTAGCCATGTTGGTAAAATATCCTTAGGTTTCGAACAAAGAAATAGAAAAAGCCTTAGAAGATGCACTCATGGTGATATCTATACGGGTTGGCAACAAAGATGATAATCCACTAAATTGGGCATTGAAAGTGGTCACTAGAGATGATTGTCAAAGGTGGTGATCATTAAAGCATAACTGGATTTAGCCGGCAGTAGTAATCAATGGTAGTTGTAGTCGGAGTTGATTGTTAGAGGTAGTTGCCGGAAGTGGTTATCAGAATCGGCCATAAAAATAGTCGTTAGAACATGTCACCGACAATGATTTTCACCATTTATTGGAGATAATATAATTGAGGTTTAATTGCATTGTTAGTGTATTCCAAAGAAAATGATCAAATTAACCTAGATGAAAGCTAATTAAACAAATAGATCACCCATATTTGAGGGGAGACTAGGTGTGATACTTTCCTCAAAGTATTAACGAGAATACGACCAAACTTCCACATTTTTGCCAAGAAAACAACATCTTCGTAAATATAAAGTTTTTTGAATGAATTCAAAGACAAAGTTATGAAGATCACTTATTTTCAAAGTGAATAATATCATATTATTACAGACCGTAGAGTTATAAATAGAGGATTTATTATCATAATTGTACCGTATAAACTATCCGAAATGCAATTTAATCAAATAATCAACAACAAAAAAAAAAAAAAAAAACATGCACAAAATGCTCACCAAAAGACAAGACTCCAATCAAAATAAATATTGAACACATCCATAAGAACTAACACTCACGAAATTAGCATTAACTATTTGCAATTGGCAAGCATGCACAAAAGCCTAACATCTTTTTCTCTTGTTTAACGGCTTTCATGACATGTAACACGTTTTTGTTCAATATCAACCCTAGTTCAAGGTTTAACACACAATCCACGAGAAATTCTGTAATAGAAAAACCGTCAAAATAGAGCTTGCAATGTTGCATCATAGAGTGTATGAGAGAATATTGCCAGATGTACTTCAAATCTATAATCAATGCTTAAAAAAGACATGCAGATATTAAAATCCGCTAATAGTTATTAAAAGATACGGACATTCTAACAGATGTACTTCATTGAGTAATTTTTTCTATCTCGACGTGAACATGCATGAAATCCAGAAAGGAAAATAACAGCTTTCCAGGAAATTCCTCCATGAATGACAACTTATCTTACTAGTCGATAATCGAACTTGTTTCCTAATTTAGCTAGCAAGATCGGGAGAAAATCAAGAAAGTAACGATGAATACAAACTTAGTGAGCGAAAACCCTAAATCCAACTTATAACAAAATTTCACTTGCTGTTTCACATTAATTTGATCTTTCTAAGAAATTTCTTAAATACAATAATATAATAATACATACTTATATATAAGCTAATTTTGTTAATACCACAAAGAGGAAGGCCATCAATGTCAAAGAAATAAATAGGGGAATCCCATTTGTTCCCTGTCCCTATTATTTTGGTTGTATTTTCTTTTGGAAGAGAATGAGGATCAAACCCTTCTGAATCTTCTCTCTCTTTCATATATGTTCATTTCATTAATTAATTTGAAAAAACCTAGAACAATATTTGGATAAATTGTGAAGAGGCTCAACATTTTTTTCCTACTTAACTCACTCGAAGTACTTTCCACTTTGATATTTCTATTAATTTCATCTTTTATGGATGGTTGGATATCCCACTTCTATCATGGTTGAACTAAACAAAAGATTTTTCTAGTATTAATTATAACAACTTTAGGTTTAAAACGTATTATGTTAGGTTACTATGAGCTCAACTCAATTGACATTTGTATGTACTTAAGAACAAGAAGTCTCGTTACTTTTTAAAGATAAAATCATTTAAAAAATAATCCGTTTGTGTGTATAGAAAGGAGAGCATGAAGCTAAAGTGCAACCTAAATTGCATCTAAGTATTGCTCATAAACAATTGGCTCACAACTAGAAGTGAACACGATAGACTAAAAAACGAGCCGACCGACCAAACATAAGTCGATTAGTCGGAAAACGAGAGGACTCGGTTGGGGTCACTTGTTTCAAAAACTTGTTAATGTTTTGAAATAAAGTAAAATGAATCAACTTATTTGTAAATAGAATAAAACTTTACTTTTTATCTTGGGTAGAGAGCAATAATAGATGATAACTAAATTTAAGTATAAAGATTGACGACACGTAGTTTCATCCCTTCGCAACTTGATGAAACGAATTTGATGATTAATTGTTGTTAAGGTTCTTAAAGTGAAAACAAAATTAACATTCTCTCCAAAGAAAAAGGATGTAGAAATATCTTAAGTAAGAAACTATGGTGGCAAAACCAACAGCATACAAAGGAATTTCTTGGTTGGATATTTTTCCCTCTTTGTGATAAACTCTACATTTTATTCCATACTTTGTTTTATTGTGTCAAAAACAAAACACACATCATTTTTCCCAAAAAGAAATAAAAATAATAAAATAAAATTGGTCCAATTCAAGTGGTAACCAAAAGGAACCACCAAAAAGAAAATCAAAATTAATAATAATAATTATTATTATTATAAAAAAATAAAAAAGAAAAAAAAAAACCCCACTTTGTCACTTTTTGAAGCCCTACAAATTCCCCCCTTCCCACCTTCATTCTTTCACCATGCCCTTCTCCTCCAATTCCCCTGTTTTCCCCTGTTCTCAATAAACCTTTATTTTAATGGCGACCATGGTTTACCGAACCTTACAATCATGTCTCGACTCTAATCTCGTCGACCAAAGAACCTTCATTTTCCCTCCCTTTGATCTCCCTTTAAAACCCTCTTTTCCCGATTCTTCTAAAACCTTGATTCAATCCGATTCCGATCAATGCCAGATTCAAAATAGTTCTCCCCCCAATTCCGGCGGCTCCACTGGAGGATGGACTTTCCTTCAATCCCTCGATGCTGGACAAACTCCGGTGAGTAAACCAGAATCTGTTTATGTTCACCCACTTGCTAAACGGTTTAACCCAACTGGCCTGAGCGACAAAAGCTTGAAACTATGTACTGAAAATCTGGGTAATGAAACCGGCAGTGATATAATTGAGAATAATATGTTCTCGCCGGAGACTGACGGTGAGGATTTGCAGAGGAAATGGGAAAGAAAATCCCATTCTCATTCTCATTCTCATTCCCATGAGTTTCCACCTCCGTTGACAACAATTAGTGAAACAGAGTCGTTTAGGGTGATGCCCCACCGGGAAGAAGGTAGGCTGATAATTGCAGCGGTGAGAGCTCCGGCTAGGCTTCCATGTTTTCAGGCCGAGAGAAGCGACGGCCGATTGAGGCTCTGTTTTGTGAAAACAGAGGAAAGTGAAGAAATGGACGGCTGCGATGAGGTCGGAGAAGAAACAGAGACGGTGGTGATGATGAAGAAGGAAGGAAATGGAGAGAACAACGGACGAGTAAATTTGGAGCAATTTAGTATTGCTACTTTTTAAATGTATAAAATAAAGTCTTTCAAAGTTTAATTTGTACTTTTCCTTTCATCCACAAAAAAAGTTTAAGTTTAGTTTCTTCTTGTCTTATTTATATCAAAATCTTTGCCAATCATAACAACTAAGAATCAGAGGGTACATGAATGATCGAACATTGCTAATGGAAAATAACGCTAACTTTTCTATTATCTCCAAAGTCATCGAAGGTGAGTATTGCACATCAAACATTTCTTTTAAGGCTAGAAGTTCAAACAAAATCTCACTTCTAGTTGTAATCTTATTGAAATCAAAAAAGAAAAATCAAATGTCATAGAATGTTCATAAATTTGTAGTAGTGTTTTTACTTCTTTTAACACTATAAAGATGAAAAACCAATTGCAGACCTTTTAGTCGTTAACACATATGAAAGTAAGCTGTATATTTCGAAAATTTAAAACAAGAAAAGAAGTGAATACGATGGTCAAGGAGACAAAGATTATGAATTTGTTTATTGGAGTTTTTCTAGGAAACAAGAACTTGACTTTGAACGAGCAGGAAATGTACTTATCTATTTCTTTATCGTCATCTTTTTTACAACAGTGAAGCACATATATTGAACTAATCATCTCAGAGTCAATAATAAAAATCAATCGATAATACAATTTTTTTTTATTAATTAGGCTAACACTAATTAACTTAAGTTCATATAATTACTCAAAAATAAGTTAAAACAACAATAAAGTGAAAATGAAAATTAAAAAAGAAAAAAGAACGAAGTAATTAAAAATGTCATAACATTATGTTTTTATTATTTTGACTTTTTATTTTCCTTGTCCATTTCATATATATCCTTTTTGTTTTTGTTCTAAATTCCTTTGTCTTGTAGTTCATCATTCGCCACAGATTGACAACCCTTCCTTTAATTTCCTTTTTTTCTCTCTCTCATCTAAAAATAAAAAAATATTCATTAATTAGGATTTTTTTTTATATTTATTTTGTCTAAATTTCAAACTTTAATTGAATAAACTAAGCTTAAAATTAAATTTGATTTAGTTAAACAACCATGTAAGACTAAACTAAATAATTTTCTTTTTAATAATAATTAGCATAATTCAGATGAATAAAGCATTATATTCTCAATTTATATAACGTTTAAGTGATAATAATTTGAAATTATTTCATTAACTTTTTATATTGTTTTGTATATTACCCCTTTTTTTATTTATTTATTTGGATTATAGTTTGTTATTTCGTTAAAATTTATACCTAAACTTATATTTACATATTTATTTTATAGTTTTTGGAAAAGTTTATTTTATACTTAAAATTGTTACGTAGAATTTAATTGATAATTTAATGTGATGAGGATGACGTTATTTTCCCTTTGTCTATTTTGAAGGTTGGAGTAGATAATGAAAACGAAACTTCTACCTCCTCTTCTTCTCCAAGTGGCAATATTATAATAACATTTTTTTTTTTATTATTATTATTAGTTTCCTTTCTTTTCATTTATAACAATATCGAACAATCTAATTTTCATGAATGATAAAATTAACAAAGTATTTATATTTATGATAAAAAATAGAGTGTGTGAATTTTCGTTATTTAATGGTTTTTTACTTGACATGTGAATAGTTTTTTCTTTTTATTATTATTTTAAAAAAAATATTTAAAAAGTTCAATCTTCTTTTAATTCCCTTAAATTAAGAGAAGATTAATAACTTTTTCACCCTAATCAATGATTATGAAGTTATGATAATATAATTTAATTAAGATTAATACATAATTTTCGGAATTTGTAGGAGTAGTTTGAAATAAAATATTTGTCACATTTCCCAACATTGTTTCTAACTTTGAATTTTTGTAAATATTAAAAATTTAGTTTTGTTTTGTTTTTTTATATAATTATTTTGATATTTTTCTTCTAAAAATTTCATGGTACGAGACAAGTACATTCTTTTATCAAATATATCACTGTCGTTGAATAACAAACACTTAGATCAAAAAAATAATAATAACTAACAACGATAACAATAATAATCTTTACTTGAACACAAGAAAGAAGAGTAATATCGATAAATCTATCATTAGTGTTATTAGCACTCATTGATATATGAGTGCTTGGTATATATCATTATGTTTGGACTTTGTTCATTAGGGTACATTAAAATTTTAGTTTCTTTTGTTCGAAGAAAATAGACGTTGTTAGGAGTATATATATATATATATATATATAGCTCTCGTTGCTCTCTTCTTCCTCTTTAAAATAAGTAGCTTTTCTTCGTACTATGATGCACTTCTTCACCTTTTGTTTTGGTGATTTCTGGTTCTGATTAATGATCCTACATTTTTCTTTTGATTTCAATTTTCTCACACAAACGAAGATTTGCACAATGTCTTGTCATATTTTCTTTTAAGGAAGTGGAATCTAATGTACAATACTCTAGAATCCAAAATCAATGAAGAATAACAATCATAACAACTTTAAAGTTAATGTCTGTGACAATTTTTTAGGTCTAAGTTATATGTTAACGACGTTAGAAATATCCATAATACGTCGATGTAAATGATAGATATTTCTAGAAAATATTTAAATACAAAAAATCAATAAAATAAACACTCCATCCATTTTAAATAAGTTCAATTTCATAACTTGGTATTGTCTCATTGCCAATCAAGCTTAAGCCTCCTTACCATGTGAATAATCTCCCTATATATGTTAACTATTTTCTTTTGCTAATTAAAAAAAAAAAAAAAGCCTATATTTCTTATTATTAATAATGTGAAATCCAAATCCACCTCATTTGTTTTTATTTACTTATATTTAGTCATATAATAAAAATATTGATTCATCTCTTAAATGGGTTGATGTCAAATCTATAAATAAACATAATTATGTAATAAAAATATTGACACATGTTGACAAAATTTTTGTTCCATTAAGAAACGTTTTGGATACAAGCTACCCTAACATAATAATAAAAATAATAGTCTTTTGCTACAATATTTACTATTTAATTTACTTAAATACAATATTTGTAATTTACTTTCCTAACTAAAATAGTTTTACTTCAAAGACATATAATTATAATTTAAATTAAGATAATCTACGCTAGAAACATAAACTATTGTGATTGGAATATAATTATAGCTTAAACCTTATCCTAAAATGGACCGTCGTATTTTAAATTAGTCAACTTTCCTTCCATTTTCAATAATTACCAACAAAGATTCGTTTTATTTTCCAAAATTTGTGAAACATATATGTAAATAGTCAACTTCGAATAGGTCATTGAGATTGAAAGCAATATCTAACGTCAAATCAAGTGATAAATACAAATATTCAACGGTACCTTAAATTCAATAAAACAAAAAAGAAAAATTACAAACTCAATCAAATGTTTTAACATAATCTAATTAAATTATCCTGCTTAAAAAAATAATTAAATATAATCCATCCATCTTTCTTTTTCTTTTTCCTTTTTTTTTTCTAGTAAAATAAAAATACAAACAATCACGATCTTGACATTCTAAGATCATTAACCGATATAAGGAATTTGGATGTTAAGTAAAAAGCAATTAACTCTAGAGCTGTTATGTTTTGCTACCACATGAGCAACGTGATTCCAGTCTACGTACATAAAACAACAAAAAGATAATGAAGAAAAGGACGAATCCATGCACCATATCTTCAAAATCAATTCTAGAACCTCCAATGATGGTTCCAAAAAAAATGGTTTTAATCATGTTGGTCAGAACCTAACTATAAAAAAAAAAAAACAATAAACCATTCATCTCGAACTTATTTCATTCCTTTTACAAAAACAATATAAATCAAAAGCTATGTACATTTTTTTTTTAATTTTATTTATATCTATAAATATTTGGACGAATTTACACCCATCTTTAACTAATTTTATGAAACAAACCTTAAATATATTTAAAAACCATGATTCTAACTTTGAATACTAGACCGATCGAGGATGGTTAAATTTGTTTAAAGCATATTGAACGGAGATATATATTATGAGATTATCTCCTTAACATATTTATCGTTGCCATTCAAACGGGTATTTAAGTATTAAAAAAAATGGGGACATGGTAGAGAAAATAAGTATAATTAATATGAGAGAATTAGGGAAAAGTTGATGAAAGGAAGAGAAGTTTAAATCGTGGAATTAAGGGAACCATTCATTCACAATTCTAAGAGATAGGGTAATGCATATCTGCCAGCCAACTTCATCATTCACATTTCTCTTTGGATTTTTTATTTTCATTTTATATATATATATATTTATAAGCAATAATAATATAAATAAATAAAATAAAATAAACAAAAATAAATCTTGGGTTGTAGGGAAAATTCCAAAATATTCCCATTTTCATTTATACAATACTTCCCAACCCATCATCCATCTCGAGATTACTTAAAGATACGAGACCATAGGATTTTTGCCTTGTATATATATTTACAAATTGGTAAGTTGTCGACAAAAGTTGTAGTAGAATATAAGTTGATTAAACAATGATTTGACATCTTACAAATATTCAAATACTAGAAGACTATAATGGACCTCCAACGATCGACCTCATGTTATTTTTAGATATATTGTCGTGACATATATATGGTAAAATATGAATGATAATAGTATCAATTTTATTACCGGATATTGAAGTTTTTTTAAAAGTTAACGAACATAAAACACGTGGATCAAAGAAGATATTTGGGACCCATGAAAATAAAAAAAAAAAAAAATGTTAAGTGATGTCAAGGAGGAAGACAAAGTTGGTGATGCAATGATTTATTTATTCTTTTTTTTCTTTTTCTTTTGTTTTTAGAATTGAAAAGTTTTAGGATTTTGTTATTGTTTTATTTATGAATATTTATGATTTTATTTTTATGTGAGATTATTTTGTAATTTTTGTCTTTCCAATAAAATCTTTCAATTATTTCTTCCAATCAAAGTAGTTTGGCAAATGGTGTCCACCAAAGTTATTTTTATTTTGATCCAATCCAATCCACTCTTCCATTGTACCACTACTTTGTCTCCACGTGTGATTTTGAATTTATTTAATTCAATTCTTTATTATTATTAATTTGCAAAAAAGAGCCCATACTATTAGATATTTTGTATTGCACCAAAGAAAGACAATAATAATTAAATATAATATTAAGAGAGTTGTAGAAATCATCTTTTTTTTTTTAATCATAATGTGAAATAAAGAAGAAATAATTGTAAGTTCATCCATAAACTTGGGAAAAAGAAACTAATTCAATATGATTTGACATTATTGAATATAATAGTGATCGATTAATTAGTATATCATTCTCTCTGTTGGTCGAGTTACTGTACTTTCAATATATCTTAAATTTAGTCTATTAAAATAATTTTTTATGAAATTGATAAGCAAAGAAATACAATATATAAAAATGTTTTCAAAATTCATCGTAAGTATTAGCAGATAACATTTTTTTTTTGAAAAAAAGAAGAAAATTAACAATATAAATGGCAACGTGATCCAAGTTCATGATTTATTGAAAGTATAATGATCAAAATTGGACACGGTTTGAAAGTATATGAATTGAAACTAAACATCAATCGTTGTTGTTCCAGCAAATTCGACGCAATAACATCGATGCTAAATCACATATGTTGGTTATTCCCGAAAGTTAACACAACCTACAAATACAAGCGTACACTCGTTGAAGATTTATTTTAGATATATAATAGTACATCTTATTAATATATAAGATTTGTAACAACCATTAAAATATAAAAAAACCATTACGAAATGACAAAACATTTAGAGTTTATTTCAATAGTTTCAAATATTCTAATAATTAAAAAAAGTGTTAGAAAATGAATCCTACAAAAAATATAAAAACCCATGAAAATTTATTTCAATAGTAACAATTGGGTTAATGGAATTGAGATAATAATGAAGGACTTTTTTTTTTTTTTTTCACTTTTTATGAAGGATGGGAAATTGCTTACTTGAAGGTTAAGAATAAGAATTTATAAAGCTATGTATTTAAGCTATTGAAAATAAAAGTTCCACTATGAACTTCTCAAAGTATATGGAAAAAGCTAAAATGTTATATCACAAAATTAATTTATGATCAAACTTTTCAACAACTTTCTCTCTTTTTATTTCCCCTTTTGGAAAGTGAAAAGAAAAATCATTATTAAATATTTGGTAATGAATCTAAAAATAGTGATTCCAACAAAAGCAATGCCATTTCTTTTTAATCTCATTGAGTATTATTAACCAATTTCATTTAAATTATTTTGCATACAATAATAGTTTTGTTGTAATCCATCATTAACTATTAAAACTATGTGCTACAAATTAAATGCTTTACTCATTAAAGAAAAAGAAAGGAAATGAATTGTTACCCTATAAAGTTATATATAGATGGCTTTTGAAAATATTATGCTATGAACTTTTTACGACAATATTTCCATAATTATCACTGTTATAATAAGTTTTTTTTAGTACAAATTGAGATGAGAGATTTGAATATTGAAGTGTGATATCACTTGAGTTAAGTACTTGTTAGTTTTATCTTGATGAGCTGTTTTTTTCTTTTTTAACAAAAACGACTGATATATTTTTGTTCATTTAACGATTAATAATAATAATAATAATAATATATAAATAAATATTAAAAATATAGCTTTGGTCTATATGTTTTAAAGCTATATCAATTGTAGTTACCCTAATTTCAAGTATCTAATTTGAGTTTTTGTACTCCTAATAAATCATAGTTTGTTTATTATACATTCACAATTTCATTATAATTTCTTTTCTAAGCATATCCATGGTATATACTTCGCATGATATTATTATTAGAAAAATTATTTTGAATAACAAAATTTATAAAAATATCTATAAATAAAGCAAAATATCGCAATTCTATCTATGATGGACCATGATAGACTAAGGTATACTACTATCTGTGTTTACTATATATATTTATATATAGACATAAATAGTAGTTTATTATCCATCGTAGACTAAATTATTTTGCTATATTTTGATTCATTTTGTTATATTTGAAAACTATCTTTATTATTATTATCTAACCAATTTCATAAGAAATTGACTTCAATGGACTAAAGTGGTCAAAAATTTAACATTTAAAAGAATGAACATCGGAAAAAAAAAAATCCCAAAACTTAAGTACCAAAATGCCATTTTAACCCTAAAAAATAACTATGTTCTTAAGTATGATAAAAAGATGTTTAAGTCAGATTACCTAATGAAAACAACTTATATATAAATCTTATTCGCATGTTAGAGGTTCAAATTTTCATACCTCCTCGTATAAGAGAAAGATTATTCTAACTATTATGATTAGTATTATATTATTATATGCTTATCCTAGAATCCATGAATGAAAAGAACATATAAGATGAATGATGAATGGAGTCAATGAACATCTACAACAGACAAAGGACATTTGGAAAACACAAAAGAGAAATGTTGGAAAACCTTTTAGGTGAATTTTCTTTAAAATAAAAAGAAAGTAAAGATAAAACCCACTTCTTAGTGTTCTTCATACCTTCACCTTCATTCTTTGGCTTTTTAATTTCATGGCAAAAACAAATATCTTTTATATCTTTTGTCTTTCTTTCCTATTACCAATCAATATGTCTTTTGCTCTTTTTTCTTTTCTCCTTAAATCTAAAAGTAAGGAGGAAAATGCTTTTAAGAAAAGAGTAAAGAAAAAAAAAAAAAAGAAGACATTTTCTTGATTTTCCAATGATCATGGACCGGATGTCTCACAGCCCAACATTTATATTGGTTAAAAAATTGTATATATATATATATATAAAATACTAAGGGTGTTAAAAAAAAATCGATAATTGAAAAAACAGATCAACCCAACCTAATTTAATTGGCTTATCAACTCATTAGATTGAGTTAAGTTCAGGTAAATGAAAGATTTAGGGATTGTGTTGGTTTATGGGTTTATCAAAATAACTCAACTCAAACCGACTCGAACTTCTTATTGATTCTATTTTTTAAAATAATTAAATCAATTTTTTATGTATGGCCATTTTACTCCTTTTTAAGATAAAAATATAAAATACTAATCCGAATAACCCGAACCAACCTAATCCATATGTTTCATGGTTGGATTGGGATAGTAATTTAAATTGAAAGCATCTAACACAATAAGAAAGTTTAAAAAATTGCTAGGTAGTATATAACTTATTTATTTATTATCAGGGCAAACTGCAAAAAAAAAAAAAAAAGAACTCTTAAGAATGGTGATCATTACCTTTCAATGATGAAGAGTAGATCCTAAAACTAAAACTTATACAATTGTTACAATTTCTACAATTACGTAAGTTTGAAGGTTTAAATAAAACATTTGTATATGTGAAGCCTACAAAATGTCAAAGATTTAAACCTATTGAAAAAATTAAAAATCTACAAACATATTCAAGCACACAAATAAGCAAAAAAAGAAAACAAAACAAAACTCATTAAATCAATAAAATATTTTATCGTTTAGAAACTTATTAAACACAAGCTAACAGTCCAAAACGAAACTTCTTCATAATCTTTTTTCTTTATATCACAAACCTGCAGCCTATATTTCATTTCAATCAAAATAATAATAACAATATTTCTTTTATTTTAAACAAATGGTTTGGTGGAGCTGATTTGGTGAGACAATAATTCAAAAGGAAGTTGTTAAAGTGGATTAAAGGGGAACCACCAAATGGTCAATTGTGCCATCTAACACAAAAACACAGAGAGAAACCACAATTCTTAAATCCTAGGGCGCCCCTTCATAATCGTGGTTTAAGCTAATGAACCAACTACCCACCACCACAATCTATCTAATTAAGCCCATGATGATCTCATATCTAAACAAATAATACTTCTCTTGATTCAAATTAACCAGAAAAAAATGATGGACCTTCTCCAAAGGCTTGGGAGATTCAATAAACACCAGCAAAATAAGAGCAAATTACTTTCACAAGGAAAGTAAGATTCTTCACAACCAAAATTAGCCCCCAACAAATCTCTAGATGATATTTGTAACAAAGGTTCAAAAAGGGAATCAATATTTAAAGTTGAAATCAATCAATATTCAAACCTGAAACTTGTTCTATCAGTTTGGTAAATTAATTATTTTTCTTTTTTAAATCGTTTTTTGGTAAAAGGGGAGATTAGATTATCTATCATTGAGACAATAGACAGAAGACACTTACGATACATGTCAAATAGAAACTCTACTACTTTGTCACACTTGGAACAACATCAACCGAGAAAGACTCTCCCCTAGCCACAAAATTTCACCAATTACATAGAAGATAACAGGAACTGCCGACGTGTGGCGGGGTGGGAATGTGGAAAGCTGGTGAGATGGGGGAGGAGGATGCAAATATTAATAATTAAATGAAAGAAGTGTAAATATGTATGACTTATCAGGTTTTCCCAGTTGAAATTGCCTGGACTTCCCTGTGAGATTGTGCTATGTGCTGAGAGACTGAACCGCACCCACCCCTTTTCTGAACATTGCTGGTGATGTACATACATTTCTAACAATTGCAACGATGAGAAGGCACTTGTATTTGTATCCCCTGCATAGAGCAATGGGCTACACACTATTTTACTGCCAGGGGATGTGCGAGTGAGATTCACCGTGAATTTTGTTGTTCTTACTCTTTGATCCTTTGAAGATGATGGTTCTAGTGAATTGCTCCTACAATTCCTCTCCGCATCATTTCTGCAATATGCACGGCATTTCCGTCATCACACTTTCTATCTATAATTATGCAAAGATATGCACAGAAAAGACTAAAACCTAGTATCAATATCGTTCCATTTAACAATTAGTAAATGATCCTTTTCTAATAAATCGAATCTGTATATTAGTACGCTATGCTATAATCATTTGATTTGTTTGGTTGCTTTCCAAATTGTTACATAATCTTGTTGGGTGAACCACCACCCTAGCCCCATGGGGCATCGAAGAGGAAAACTGTCATCGATCGTTCCCTTAGACTGAGTTGAGATGGTGCATTGACCACCCAGGGAAGGACGTGGCTTACTGAGCTAGGTGTTAACCGCGCCAACATGCATGTGATGCCACTGGCATACATACATATGTCAAGAAGAAAAGCATAGAAAGATTGGAAGGTCTCGTTAGCTAAAAGATTGAATGAAAAACTCGCACCCCCAAACACTTTGGTCCCTATCAATCAAAGAAAGTATCAGCCAAGAAGCCTACCACCTAGAGTCTTTTCATGTGTTCCAATTGAAGAAATATCTAGGCGACGATGGCATGGTCCTGCCACCACACCTGTCATAGATCACTTCAAGAGGATAGTTGAACTAGAGAAAGTATTGGGTCTTTGCAAGAATCCATATTTATTATGACAGAAACGCACTCCTTGTTAAGGGAGAATCGTACGAGACGATGTAGAGACCCAGTACAAGACTTCCACCCCAAGTACAAGGCTGGTTAACTAGTTATATTTTGAGAATTTAGCATGAGGGAAAATTAGGCATAAGTTTCGAGTTTTCGTGTTAAGGCCCTCTCTCGGATTGTGAACTTTGTACAGATTCATTCAGACTTTTCAATCACTTTTCGAATAGTGGGGATAGATAGATACCATAAACCAATACAGATTCATTCAGATAAAACCCAACTTAATATCATAAGATCAAAGTAAACTGACCTCGTTTCCTTTTAAGTTCTTCCTCAAGTTCCTCTTTCCATTTCCTTTGTCTTTCAGAGAAACTGCAGGCACGTTTTCCATTATTGTCTGTTAAATTAACTATTACCACAAATAAAGTATACACGTTAGGTAATAAACTACAACCTTAGTGTGGAAGAGTCTGGCTGGTTTTGAAGTAATTTGTTCCATTCCCCAAGTTGAGGTGACTGGATTTCCTGCAGAGCTCGATCTTGCAATATACTAGCTTGTTTTATACGGCTCTGACGGCTAGAATAGTTACCAACATCAACTGATGAGAGTCTTTTACCACGCAGCTTACTTGGTGATCCACATTTGGGAGGCAATTTCAAAAAATTAGACACACTCTTGATATTCTCAACTCCAACTGTTCCTCCTATGGCATTAGCTGCATTAACTGTGCTGCGGAACTCTTCGTATAAAGGTGTTTGGAGCTTCTTCAGTTCTAGAGCCTAAGAATAAATATTAATTATGATGTAAGAAACATCATGCTGCATTGTGCAAGCTTATAAAGAATACAATAATTCCATCACTCAGAAATATCTTGGAGAACAGAAGTACCTTCTCATCCAGGAAGGCTTTAATCTTTGATTCAGTAACCTCTTCGTCATCCTCAGCTGCTGACTGACCACATGGAGAAGTGGAGTCATTCCCCTTGACAGTTTGGACGCTGGACAATTCCATCAGATTGCCTCCCAACTCTGAACTCTCATCCAAGTCATCAGTGGGTTCACACATAGGATTGAAACTCTGATAAAAATGAAAAGATGCTCATTCTTCTTGGTGTTATTAAAAACAATAAATAGCAAGATCAGAGAATCAATATATACCTTGTTCAAATCATTTGATGATATAATAGAATTGTACTTCATTGATGAACTAGCAAACAGATCTTTATCATCTATCTGGCACATGTCATCCTCAAAATTGCTCGAACCCCAGTTGGACCGTGACCCATAGTTCCCAGAAAATACAGAAGAGCACCTCAAGCTACCCATTTCACAAATATCCTTCAGTCCCTCACAGGTTGAACGTAGGATTGTAGACTTTTTCCTGCACGTGGCCAACAAAAATCATCAGTCTCTAGTGCACAGTTTGACAGTGAGCAACAACGATCATCAACTAAACCCAGAAATTTAATAATAGTCAATTAAGGTCCTTACAGATCATTAGAGTTCAGCCTAGAATCAGCCATTTGTTTCCCAGATTCCTGCAGTAGCACCGATGTTAAGATGGGATGGTAAAACCACTGAAGGAACTAAAGTTACACAGCAATTATACAAACCATAGAAGAGGCACGGACTGATGCAATAGGTTCTTGGTACTCACATGAGACAAATGGATGCTATAAATCCAAAGAAAATGGGTCAGAATAGAGCTACTTTCTCAAAAAAGAATAACACTAGTCTTTGTCACAAGGAGTTGGGGAGTAGGACTTGAGGGGAGGGGAGTGGAGTTGTGAACTCTTTTCCTTGTTTAGCCAAGGAGATTCTGGGTCCCACTACTAAAAACATCAATTTTAATCCTTATACCGTGAGCCCAAGAGTTCACAACTCTCCGTACTTCATAATGCCTTGGAGTTCATTATTCCACTCCTTGCCCCACATGTCCCACAAATAATTCAGATATACCTGCAGCAAGTCTGATGCAGTAGGCCTTGAGTTTGGTTCCCTGTGAGCATATTTGAACAGTTATGATTAGATGAAGTTAAACTAAACAGAGAATAGAGTAGTTGTTTCAATCAATCTTATTGATAATGAAGCTATATTTGGCTCTTCCAGATAAAAAAAGGTCTTCGTGAACAGGAAAAGTTAGAGTTTCGAAAGTACTCTTGTAGACATTTTAACAGAAAATCTTTAGCCTCAGCAGATAGATGCTCAGGAATGGGCGGATGGGACTTAGTATTCCCTATATGGAAAAGAGCAGCAACCTGAAAATAACATTCGCTCAATTGATAAATTATTCGTAGAAAATGTAAGAACATGCATGCATATAAAAATAACTTCACTTGCTAACCTCTTGATACTGTTGGCTCCATGGAGGTTTCCCTGTTGCCATTTCAATAACAGTACACCCCACACTCCATATATCAGCAGAGCTAAAACATCAAATTAAGAAGTGCAAGGGTTGTACATGTTAGTTCCTTAATAGGAAAACTTCATGTTTTTCTTCTACTACTTTTGTTACATCTCGATTATTTAAAAGAAGTTTTTAGCACATTTACATATCTCCCATGCACTACAACATATTGGTCCACATCAATGGCATGGTTTAGATTTCAACCCATTCGTATTCTTCCTATGCATTAAAATATATGTCCATGTCAAAGGCATGGAGTGAAAGTGAAAGCCAATGAGACTGTTCACCATAGGATGACGATTCTTACAAGCTATGTCCAGTCTGGAGAATAACTTCAGGAGCCATCCAATATGGAGTACCCTTCATTGATTTGGCTCCATTTATAGTAGCCTGCAGCATAAATGCAAATTATTACGTTAAGATAGCTAATAATCAATTAAGATAACTAAATTAGATAAACAATGGGCAATACCAGCTCAACCACTTTCTTGGATGCACCAAAATCTGCAAGTTTAATACACCCCTTATTGTCTACAAGAATATTTGCACCCTATGTCAAGCAGTACATCATTAGGTTAATTTTTACTTTGAGAAAAGAAAAAGAAAAGGAAATTAAAAGATTAAAAGTTAAAACTCTTCCTCCTCAAAAAGGGGTTCAGTATCACCTTTATATCCCTATGCATGATGCCGTTTTTGTGAAGGTACTCAAGCCCCAATAATAGCTGCTTCGTGTAGGTCTTTATAACCTAATTTAGAAGGGGAAAAGACAATAACCATAAGCAAAATTTCAACATTAAGTTTATCCTATTTCAATACTGAGAGGTTCAAATACTATAGATACAAATGTACAATCACTTACAGACTCAGGAAATGACCCAAATTTCCCTAATAGAGATGATATTGATCCTCCAGGAACAAACTCCAATAGAATATTTAATGAATCTTCCTCTCTAGCAGTTCCCAGATATCTCTAAAATCAAAAGAAGGAAAATAAGGACGAAGCTACCACAACTCAAGAATCAAAGACGAGTAGAATTCCACTTGCCACAATATTGGGATGAGAAAGGTTCTTCAAAAGCCTCACTTCTTCCTCCAACTCCCGTATGTGAGCCTGAATAGTTATGTTAAACAGAAATGGTGAGAGTGTATTCGGTGAATTCAATTCCAACCAAGAAAACTTCAAATTACTAAACGTTCTCACTTGGGCTTTCTCCCTTGAAGCACTATTAGCAGCAATTGAGACCTGAAACCGACGCAGAGGAATTTAAGAATCAAAATATCCAAATCGATTACAACTAAAAGAACTTGATAAACAAAATCCACAATAACTGACTTGTTTGACTGCAAGAAGCTCTCCAGAATCGAGATTCATTCCCATATAAACTCGACCAAAAGCACCACATCCAATCAACTCTCCCTTCCGCCACCAAATCGGAGGCCCATCTTCCTTCGCAACCGGAGGCAGAGCCCGGAGTGACTGCTTAGAGAACAGTCCATTTCGAGATTTACGGATGCTAGAGCCGATCTTCTCAACAAGGCCACCGAACCTCCCACCGTCGTCACCGTCGGGAGCTAGAAATACCAAGGATCGACGAACAGATCCGAAGAAATCTTGCATCGTAGTGAAAGACTCTCAGATCGCTAGAAGTAGATGGAATTTGGGGGAAATGAGTGTTTAGGGTTCTATGAGACCGAATCTAACTGTGCCAAAGTGGGAATTTGAATGGAGATAGCAACGGTCGAATTTCTATTTTTCAAAATTAAATAATTTGACGATTTTGATATCTTTGAGATGGAGGACTAATATTTCACGGTTTTTACATATCTGACCCTCTACTTTTCCTATTTTATATTTGTTTCCTCCTCTAAGGTTCCTTTTAAGTTCTTTTTTTCATTTATTTTTGTTATCAAATAGGGTATCAAAGCTCAAACGAGTATTTAGACCAATAAAACAAAATTGTAATCTTATCAAGATTGGAGAATCCTAAGAGGTACAATCCAGAAAGAGAATATTGAGAATGTCGCGTTGAAAAAACCAAAAGGACTCTCATTCGGTATAAAATCGAGGAAAATTTCAAAACTAAATTTAATTTTTGAAAATGGTAGAATAAGATTTTAAGAAAATTAATGAAAATATCGTCATACTTTATAAATTGATAGTAGAAAAAGAATTTGAATCTCAATCTACAACGATAGTCATTGTAATGCTAACTTTGACATTTTCTAGTTGTCTGACCAATTTCACAAATTTTATCAAGAAAACTTAAACAGACATTTAATATCTTGGTTTGCTTGGCATATCCTTTTTGTTTCTAAAATTCATAATAGAGTCATCTAAAAAGACTCTAAATACCAAATATTACCTAGACTTATTAAGAGCTTTTTATATATTTTCTGAAAAATATAAATTGAGCCTTTAGATAATAATAATAATAATTACATTTGGTGATATTGAGATTACCGTTTTTTAAAAAATATAACATAAAGATAAAAGAAGATAAGAAATTAAAATATCATAATAATAATTAAATATATATATATCAAAATATCCACGGAAAAGGAAGAACCGAAGGAAAGTTAACATCTTTACGATCTTAGTTTTGTCTTCTCAATCTCAACTTAACGACGATTTTCTTCAAAATTCACAGGTAAACTGAAATATAAATCCCGCACCCATATCCCAATTGGGATTTCACTTTCGTTTTTACCGAGTTCCATAAATCCACGTTTCCGACTCCCAAGAAGATACGTATTCAACTGTTCCAGACCCATATACATCCCTTTTGTGTCACTTTCATTCCCTTATTGAGCCTGCACAAGCGGATTATCATACTAGCTTCCTTCAATTCGTTTCATGATTTAGCTTCACTCAACCTCCATTCGCCGATTTGGGTGGGAATTGGGATGGGTTTTGATTTGGAGTCTTTGTCGGAGGCAACATCTGGAGCAATTGGAGCTCTGGTGAGTACCACCGTTTTATATCCTCTTGATACTTGCAAGACTAAGTATCAAGCTGAGAATCAGTCTGAACATCAGCGGAAGTATAGGTTTGTTGCTCTCGATTTAATTCTCGCGCTTTAAGCAACTGTTTGACGTTTCCCGAATTGTTAATTAGGTTGGACTGAATTTATTCTGTATTATTGGTTTGAATGAGGAAGTTCAATTTTTATATTCATTATCTTAATTGGTGCTGTTATGGAATTAGGGCGTTTTTTTAGTTAAATTCTATCGTCTTTGTCCTGGATAAACTTGTAGGGAAATAGAACATCTCTAGCGTATTCCAGGTTTAGATGGCTCTGCTGCATGTGGCACTCTGAGTTACAATGCTAGACTCTTACTATTTTGATTTTTTTGCCCACTTGAGAACTTTCTTTGAGTTCTACGAAATGTGGGGTCTAAATGAGTTGAGCTAAATTTAGTTTACTTATCCACTAGATAATTCGAAAGGTTCAATCATTAATTTCTAGGAAGCTTCACTCATATAAAACTTAGGAATGTGGGATTCTAACCTCTTACCTCTTGGTTTACGGTATATGTCTAAACTAGTTGAGCTATATTGAGGTTGACTTGTACTTGAGTCTTGGTGTGTGTTTCCGGATATGTTTGTCTTTGCTATTAAGGGCAGTTGGACATTGTTCCCTGTATTAGCCCCAGGGGGAATTGGATCGTTGCCTATTAGAATGTGAGTGATGAAGAGTGGCCATGCATGTCTTTTTGATGGGTGAAAACTGGGAGATTCTCAATAATGTAGATCATTTGTGCATATGCTTTTCAATATTTTGATAAATCTTGTAGTGGGTTTAAAATTACTGCGACAAGCATGACTTAATGCCATGGCAAGGTTTGATTGAAAGAGAAGTTTATGCAATATTACTCTTTTTTCTTTATGCAGGAACATATCCGATGTGCTATGGGAGGCAATTTCAACTGGTCACCTGGGTTCGTTATACCAGGGTCTCGGCACAAAGAACTTCCAGTCCTTTATTTCATCATTCATCTACTTCTATGGATACAGCTTTTTAAAGAGAATCTACTTGAAAAGAAGTGGGAATAAAAAAATTGGAACAAAAGCAAATCTGATTGTTGCTGCAGCAGCTGGAGCTTGTACAGTTGTATTGACACAGGTGTAAATAACTAACCCACCTTTTACTTATGTATATATTTATGTTCTTCATTAGAAAGCCTCTGATTTTAGAAGATATCTTGTAATCAGTAACCTCAACTGGAGATACATTTTTGTAGAGGTTATTCGGCAGGGAACCTTCTTCCTCTGGCCTCTACGCTAGGTTGCTTTTGTATATCATAGATTCATAGCTTCATGACATAAAGCTTCATATCATATTGTTCTTCTGGCTATTTCCCCTGAAATTGCGTGGCGCAGCTTATGCCTTTTAGGAAAATCAGTTTGGGTGAAACGAGTACTAAATTCAATAGCTTTCTTGAAGTTCCCCAAAGATCTTCCAGTGAATTATTTGTTGTTCTGAATCTGATCAAGTAATCTTGGTTTATTTATCATTTCAGCCTTTAGATACCGCTTCATCTAGGATGCAGACAAGCGAGTTTGGGAAGTCCAAAGGACTATGGAAGACGCTTGCGGAGGGTACCTGGAGTGAAGCATTTGATGGTCTTGGAATATCCCTTCTTTTGACATCAAACCCATCTATTCAGGTATTTGGGATTTCTTTTGATGATTTTACATATAAATCAGAAGTAGGACTCATGTAATCCAATTACTGCTGCATACTTATAGGCGAATTTTGCTCCAATATTCCAAATCAACATTGGTTTCAAAAATTACATGCTCGGAGATTGGCATATATGCCATAGTTATATTTCATTTGTTAATTTGCTCTGCATGGACACTAGAATGAAAAATTTGTAGAAGAAACTGACATAGCATGTATGTATCACAGTACACTGTATTTGATCAACTGAAACAAAGGTTACTCCGGACAAAGCTGACGCATGAATCAGGTATCGAGTCATCCCCAGAAGCTCTCTCAGCCTTTTCTGCTTTTGTGCTTGGCGCCCTCTCGAAATGTGTTGCTACAATCTTGACATACCCTGCTATCAGGTGAAATTTTAATTTGAGCTCCTTGTCCAAATATTGGGTTTTTTTCACCCCTTGCTAGATTTTGTTTTAAATGTTCTGGTTAACATTTAAGCTCACTATGCTTGAAACGTCGAGCCCGAACCCTTCACCATATTTTGGGGGAAATTATTGTCAAATATCGGGATATCTTCTTCTGTAGGCAAAGTAAATGTTACACTTACTATATCTCTGAAATTTGAGATGTCATTAAATAGTATATTATTTTGTTTCATGAGCCCACACCACAACGCCATTGTTATGGCAAATAATGAATGTAGGTAGGATAAACTGTAATACTAGAAATTGTTCTCCAATGTATTTTTTTTGGTATTTTTTGTTCGAGAATGAAATATTGAAATGCATACAGGTGTAAGATCGTGATTCAGGCTGCAGAATCAGACGAAGAAACAAACGAGGACAAACAGCATGGCGATAAAAAAAGTGTTTCGGGTGCACTTAACACTATTTGGAAAAGAGAAGGCTTGCTAGGATTCTTCAAAGGATTAAATGCGCAAATACTAAAGACTGTGTTGAGCTCTGCATTACTTTTGATGATAAAAGAGAAGGTGGCAAAGACATCTTGGATCATATTGCTTGCACTTAGAAAGTTTCTCTTTGCTACCAATACAAGATTAAAGACCGCTTGAATTTAAGCATTAGGCTTAACCTTTCTAAGATTTGAGAAAGTCCCAATTGGATTTCTGCAATCTATGAAGGAAACAAGAGTTTTTTAATCAGGTTCAGGTTGGGTCGGTTTCTGTCAGTACAAAACCGGGTCAATTCAGGTCAGTCAGTTTTGAAGAAAACCCGACCCGATCAAGCCCAGTCCATTTACACCCCTATTGCAGTACTGTAATAGATCAATGACATTACCAGCAATAATTTTTTATCTATTTTTTCAGTTTTTAATGGTAGGAAGTAGGTCATAGATTCAAATTTAAACTCCTATATTTGTAATTTAATATTCTAAGAAAATATCTTGAAATAATGTATTGGTTGAAGATTGTTAATTATATAGTTTTTTTATTGTTTTATTATTCTATATCTAGTTATTGAGAAAAAAAAACATGTACGATTAACTTGTAAAAGCTTTGATCCGATAAGCTTAGAACTTACAAGAAATTAAGGAAAAATATTAACAATTGTGTTCGTTGCAAAATGAGTCTCACATAAGACTGTTCAAAATGACAAATAGTACAGAACAACCAAGGAAATATGTTATGATCAAATTTGAACTTAATTTCTATTTGATGAGTTTTGGTTATTAAAATTAAATTTTAGATTTTTTTTCGATACAAAAATAGTAAAAATGAAGGATTAAACCTTCTATTTATATCAATTATTATTGAACTAAGTACATTTTATATCAATTATTATTGAACTAAGTACATTTCTACTGTTTTACATTCATCATCTTTTATCATTTACTATAATCTTTATAACTCAACACAAACTATTATTTATCATTCTCAAAATAAAATAGTTTACACATTCAAATATATTATTTATAATACAACAACAACTATTATAACTCAAGCTTATAATAGCTAGTTCTTTGCCCCAAACATTCTAACATTTGATCTTCATGTAGAACTACACTTTATTGATGTGTATTTTTAAGATGATAGATATAAATAATCTTTTAATTTTATAACTTCCAATTTAGTCTAGTTTTGAAATTTCATGGTCCAAATAAAAATGAAAATTTAACTTCAAATCCCAAAAATCAAGATAATATTTTAAACAAAGCAAATGTTCTGCTAGTGCTAACACAATACACTATTCCAAGAAACCACCTCCTCGATGATCCATATATATAATTGAATTACAATTTCAACACCAGAGTTAAAGAGACTGTTAAATGAGAAAATCCCAAAGCTCTTTCAATCTTTTGTTCAGTTTCTCATTTGTCCAAAGAGGGAATTTTTCCATATATAGCTAAACTATAAACACATAGATGGGCAGGAAAATTACTCAGAACAAGTAAAATACAAATATCATATTAGTTTGTATTGTAACGTGTAGAAAAAGGGATCGGGTGATCAGAAGTAGTAAAATCCAAGCAAACCAAGGCAACAAAATCCTCACAACATTAAGACAAAAGAAAAAATTAAGAACAGCAACTGAGAGAACAAACCAATCTTAGAAACGAGAGTGGCTGTGTTATTTGATCCTACTGCTGGCACAAAACTTCCTTCAGCTGTGTTGGTGGTAAGAACAACGACAACCCAGTCGTCTTCAGTACCAATGCCAATTCCTGAGTACTTGGTATCGTTAAGTTTACCCGAGTACTGAGATTTTGTGAAGTTAGCGAGGACAAGATCAGCAACACGGTTTGGAACACAAGCAGGCATTATGGCTCCATCTCTTGTGTTGGAGACATTCAAATTGCATTTGGTTAACAGGTTTGGAAAGTCAGAAAACTGAGGTTCGGTTCCAGATACTGTGTTGGAACCTGTGGTGTTTGTACAAGGTTGATTCTTGAATTTCTCAGCAATTTCTTCAGCAAGGCAGTCTGCATTGTCGTTCTCGACCAGCGCTGTCAAGTTCAAGGACGCACGATAACTGTTGATGCCTCTATGAAGATCATCATCTGGAGAAATTTAGTGGCATCAGTATGGGTCCAAAGGAAGATTGTAAATCAAACATAAAGGAATTTAAAGGAGCTGCCCTCTCTTCTATTTTCTGAACTCTTCCAGAGAGAGTCAGCTCCCAGAAGTCTATTTAAGAAAGCACCAAATAACGAACAGTGCTCGTAAGGTCTCTGCAGAGGAATAACCTCAAAACAAACCAATATCTATACAGTTCTAAGGAAGGAGAAACACAAACAGACAGAGCTTAAAAAATTTTTAAATATACAAGATGAATGTTCACTGCAATATCAAACATGTCCTTCAAGAGTGTGCTAATGAAAATCCCTGTTTGATTACCATTGTGTTGCTAGTTTTTGTTTTTCTTTTTTAAGAAATTTTTTTGTTTTCTCAGAAGTTCTTTACAACGGTTTCATCTTTCCTTAGGAAACATTTGAATTTCTAGCCAAAGTCTAAAAACAAAATTAAGTTTTTTAAGAACTACTTTTAGTTTTAAAAAACTACAACAAAGCAAAGAACCCATAGGTTACTTAATCTTAAAAAGTGAAAAACCAGAGAAACCAGGTGGTTATCAAATGAGGTCTTAAACTCTTGTTATCACGAAGTGCTGGTTTTCAGGTGGGCAAAGACTCGTTGAAGATCAGATCATTGGCATAATGCTTAGAGCCATACCTTATTTACAGAGGAAAAGAAAAAAGAGGCACCTTCCAAATCTTAAGTAGAATGTCTCCTGATAAAAATGGTTTAAAATCTAGACTAATCATGGCCCATGGGTAGTAGCAAATTACAAAAGAACCTGCTATGCCATGGATGCATTAAGGAAGTAGGTTGTCCTAAATTAACACAGATCAATAACTTAGAAGCCATGGAGTCCGAATTGATTTCATGAACAAGATTACCAATCCTAAATCAGCTATCAAAATCCATAGTGATCTCCATGCAGAGCAAAAGAACCACTAGAACGAACAAACGTGGAGAGTGTGGAGACAGGTCATTAATATTTCACTTGTTCATCTGTGGTATTAATTGTGATTAGGGAATTCAAATGATCAGTTCTTCTAAGAAGACTTAAATGAGCATTATGCATAAATGTAATGAGAAGAACATGATAAATGAACGAGAATTGCTCAGTTTACATCGTCTCTCCAGTGACCACCAAAAGCACAAATGTAAAAGAACACTTATCTCAAGTGAATCCACCTAATGCAGAGCAAGAACAGGTTGAAAATCAATAACAGAGAAACAAAACAACAAAAAGAACGGCTACCCATTTCAAAACAGGACATGATCAAACAGAATCCCCCAATAACACAAAACCCCAGCATCAAAACAATAAAAAACAAACCCAGATCTCAAATGTCAATGCATGACAAATCGAGATCTAAATTCAAGAAAACAAACAAGGGGTCCTCGAATGTAGACTAAAGAATCAATTAGAATGAAAATGAAAGAGAAAGAAAGCATTACTACCATCGCATTTGACAGGGTGATTGGAGACGAAGATGGAAGCGAGAAGCAAAGGGAGAAGAAAACAGAGTTGGGATTTCGCCATTGTTGGAGAAAGAAGAAAATGGGATTGAAATGGTGAAGCTGGAAAATGGAAATGGATGAGTTAGAAAGAAGGAAGTTCGTAGGTCTAGTAAGTTGTTGGTAGATGGGGATAGGCCTTTTTTGAGTTAGAGTGGATGTGAAGCTACTTCAATGGCTACCGCCAACACAACTGCGTTTGGTGCGCCTTTCGGAGGTCCTACTTAGATATTCTTGAAAAGTTGCCCCCTTCCCCCATGGATTTTTGTTCTTTACTCACTTTCTTTTGGTTTTCTATAAACTTTGTATTTTGTATATAAAATCAAGACATCTTTGAGGGCATTTGACCTAAAAATTATCTTAATTTCCTCATCAATTACCTAACCAACCTTAAATTCCTACATAATTACAATTTGTTTTTACACTTATATTTATCATTTTTTTTCTCTTCTTTGTCATCTTAATCGTTATTTTTCCCTCAAATTAGATATTACATCATGTTGTTAAAAATTTAAAAATATCTTTAAACTTTTAAATATGGTTCAAAAATACTCTTATCATTACTTTTTTATTGAGCGGATCGTTATTAAAATTTTGTTTAAAATTACCTTTAAATTATTAAAATGTTTTAAAAATAATTTTGAATTTTTTTTTAAAAGTTAAAATTATTATCTCAACTATTAAGTGACAAATAAAAAATGTCTCTACCATTAGTATTGTATATTTATTTGAAGTTTTATTGAGTTAAAAAATAAAATATATAAGCCTAGTTTGGTGACAATTTGATTTTTGAGATTTTATTTGTGAACTAATTCCATACTGAGTTTCTTTATTTGTTATCTACTTTTTAGAATGATTTATACCGTTCATGAATGTTTTTGAAACATTTAAAAGTTCATGAATACTTTTTACACAAACACTAACTGTTTCTATTAAAAACTGAAGAGTATTTTTTAATTCGTATTAGAAGTTTATTTTGAAACTTTTGAAATTTCAAGAGTGTTTTTTTTATACATAGTACAAAGTTAGGGGTATTTTGTACAACTTATCATTTTTTTTCAAATTCGTTGAAATGACAATTTGGTCTCCTTATTTGATTTCTATTTCTTAATTTTCCTATCATCAGCGTAAAATTTGAACTCTATATTTCATGATCATTCACATACTTGTTATGATTGAACTATGCTCTTTTTGCCCCTTTTATTTTATTTTAGTATTTTAGATGTTTCTTTAGTGGGTTAAAATATAATTTTAGTTATTACATTTTAAAACTTATTCTATTTTATTGACAACTTTGAATAGTTTACATATATATATATATATATATATATATATATATATATATATATATATATATATATATATATATATATATATATATATATATATATATATATATATGTGAGTGCTTGAACCAACTTATGTTTATCTCGACTAATCTTACAGAATATAATTTATCATCTGACCCTACAACATTTCAGTGTTTAGGAAAAATTTGAGATATTGAAATTAATCTTAAATTTAGTCTAGTTTCTTTAATCAAATTTAACCAAATGCAAACACATATAATATGTAAATATGTTTTCAAAGTATGAATTGAAAATGCTAATGGACTTAACCAATACAACCGAAGTAAAAAACTGAAATAGGTATTTTAAACATTTTAGTTTCTATCTTCTCAAAAACCCAAAGTTAGTTTCTAAAATTTATCAGTATACCTCATAAAATGTGAAAATTTATTCATATGGCGTCCGGACGTTCATCACCATTATTGTTCTATAACCCAAAATTTGTTACTTTTGCAAAAATGGCAAAAATAAGTACAACTCACATTTTTCTACTACTAATACAATATTATTGATATATTTGATACATTACTAATATACGTGCTTAATACACTTACACATTGTTTATATACTTCACTTGATACACCGCACATATACGCTACTAATAGACACTTTATACTCTTAATATATTATTCGGTTGAAATGACGGGTTATTTAAGGGCATTTAAGTAAATAAAAGTTTGTGGCAGTTTTGTAATTAAACGAATCTTCATTTAATTAGGGCTCATCTATGTAACACCTTAAGATGAAAGATAGAGATTGCTGCACATGGATGAGAGAGAGAGAGAGAGAGGGGAAGATCAGCGATTGGCGATCGAGGAGCAATTGACGAGCGGCTAAAACCACCCGATCAGTGAGCAATAGACAAGCGGTGGTACTATGTTAGTTAGACGGCTTGGCTGGAATGTGGGAGTGAGAGATAAGGCTAAGAAGGGATGCCCATGAAAGTGAAAATCAGTGTCATATCCTATTCCTAAACTATCATCTGTTGCAATTATTGTTATTCATGTTGTTATCAGTTAGTGCGACTTCAAAATTGCAAATGTGTCCTTTTTAACGCGGTTACTATGGTTCTTTGCAAGATATTCTTTGAATGACTTTAAAGCTAAAAGTAAAACTATAAAAAATAACGTCGAAATGATTCATATCATACCATAGTTAAAATATAATCGAACTTAGCTTTATCTTACTCAATCGTCACTAATGCATACAACCCATCAGAGATGTAATTTATTTATTCAAGCTCCAATAGTTTTATGTATTTTTCAATTGTCCATTTAAAAAGAAGCAAATACAATACAATTTGATACCTCGAATTTGTATATAATATAGTTACAAAAAAAGATTGAAATAACAAATGGTGCTCGCTAACGACAACCTTAGCATTTAGATGCATAACTCATAGCGTATAACATTATTTCTAAAAAGTGTTTTTGGTTATATATATAGTATGATGATACTTGTCAAAGTTTCTCTATTGTCTTAAACTATATTTGGATTTGATTTACAATTTTTAAGATGATTAAAACCTTATAGTCGGTCATTATTGATTTCACATGTTAAAGTAGTAAAAACTCTGAATTGTAGTAGTTCAAATTAAAGCTTCTGTCTAATCAAATGTAGATGGCCACATCAACAATATATACTAAATCCACAAGAAGAAGAGTTACCTTCGTTATCAAAACAAGATCAAAATAAAAAGTGTAAAAGGAAAGTAGTCGAGGGTTGTCTCAAGCTCCAAACTAGGATTGGTCTAGAAAAAAACTTGCATAACTTCAAGTTCTAAATCAATCAAATAAAATCAAAGTCGTAAAATAACTCAACCATGCTCTCAATTTGATACTCTACAATATTAAGAGTCACAAATCACTCAAACATCGTCAGAGGTTGCGTTTAAAATATTGTGGCCCCAGCAAAAGTGAAAGTTAATGCAGCCTTAAAAATGTTAATTTCGTCGGTAACCGGCTACCCGTCGTTCTTCCAAAACAGTGGCTTCAGTCGGGCACGTGAGATTTGTGGTCGCAATCCGTCAATTCCATTACCAATTCGATATATTTCCGATTGTACCCTCCTCCGACCACGGTCTCTTCGGTCCATAATGGGCCTATTTTTGTCATTTACTATTCTCACTCTGTCACTACAGTCTACAGCTCATCTTTCCATTTCCTTAATTCTCTCTCTAACTTTACTTTCTCAAAATCTCACCGATCCTTCCTTCCTCCTTCCTCCGGCGAAGAAGATGGGGAAAAAACGTAACTGGAGCTGGAGCTCCGCTCTTGTCGGAGCGGCGTCGGCAGTTGCAGCCACGGCGATCATTTCCGCAAAGCCCAAGGACCCCACCTTCCACTTGATCTCAATTAAGTTCACTTCCTTCAAGCTCAAACCGCCGGTGGTGGACGCGGAGCTCATCCTCACCGTCCACGTCACCAACCCCAACGTCGCTCCCATCCACTACTCCTCCACCGCTATGTCCATTTTCTACGAGGGTTCCCTCCTCGGCTCGGCCCAGGTCGATGCCGGTTCGCAGCAGCCCCGGTCGTGTCAGGTTCTACGTCTTCCAGCCCGGCTCGACGGCCTGAAACTGGCCCACCACGGCAGCCGGTTCATCTCCGACGTGGCCAAGCGAGAGATGGTTCTGGATGCGAGTGTGGACATTGGGGGTTTTGCGAAAGTGCTGTGGTGGAGTCACAAATTCAAGGTCCACGTGGACAGCCATCTCACCGTTGATCCCGTCTTCCTTGATGTCCTTGATCAGGAAAACACTTCTCAACTTGAGCTCTTTCTTAATTAATAACTTTCTTAATTCATCTTTGCATTTCCTAGTTAACTATATTTCCTTAATGTTTTTGGTTAATTGTAGGATTAGCATTTTGAGCAAATGAATGAAGAATTATCAATTTTCTTCTATTTTTATTTAAACATTTGGCTTTTGTGAAATTAAATACCATTCATTATTTTCGTTTGTTTCTGCCTAATAGCGACTTTCGTTATTTTAATACTCAAAAGAAATTGATTAAGGTTGAATCATTTGTTATAGTTCTTATTTGTTTGCTTTCTCATTGGGTGTTTTTTTTAATAGGATAAATTAGAGCAACACCCACAAATATAACAATTAGATTAAAACTAGTTAAATATATAACAACAATTTTTCTAAAAAATTCAAGTTTAGAAAAATGTGTCAAAGTAACGCTGATAAACCATGTTGTAAATATTAGTCTAATATTGATAAATTATAAGAATTTATCAACTACAGAAGTTTATTTCTTATAAGCTTTGTTATATATATTTATAATTTTTTAAAAATATTGTTATATATTTAATTATCATTCATAAAATCTCTACGCATTATGATTATCCTAAACTAAAATTGGTTCAAGTGGTTTAGTTAAACAATTGAGTTAGGTCTTAATAGTTTGAAATTTTCAGTTTTGTCTCGATTACTTTAAAGGAGAGAAAAATAGATAAAAACAACAACAAATTACAATTATTTTTATTCTATTTTAAAATATGTCACGCGATGAAAACGTTGTTTATTAAAAAAAAAATCAACATGGTTTTGTATGATTTTGAAATATCAAGATGTAAATTTGTAAAAGAATAATTTAGACATCGTTATGCTACTTGTATCATCGTCTCGAATGCATAAGTTAAAGTCTTATTTATTAAGCTAGTAAAGTTGTTTATTACTATTATATTAAAAAAAATCAATGATACTCAGCCAACAAAAAAAGAGAATTGTTCGAAAGTATATTCCATACCATTAAAGGACTCTCAATAAACATATATACAAAAAGCATTGTGAAATTTTTTTCCAAAAATCCGTCCATCTTCGCCATTTCATATAAATTCTTGACGTTTTATCTTTGAAATCGCTAATTTCTTGATGTTTTTTTTCAAAAACCGTCATGTATTTAAAATCACAAATGTCAAGAGAGTCCATTTTTCTAGTAGTATACAACATTCACGTTTTTGGTGTTAGAGATAGACAATAGTAGTATGATATTGTCCATTATTTCGAACATAAAATTCCATTACTTTACTTTTGGTTTCAAACAAAAAAATTCCATATCACTGAAGACAGTTGTCGATATTCTCGCACAAATCTATAGTTATCTTCTTATTCAATCAATATAAGATTTTAATCGGATTTTTGCTCAACAAAAAGTAAAAGATAACAAAAGAAATAAAGTTATGTGTTATTATTACGAGCACATGTAATATTCGGAAGAAAATAAATGAATGTGTGGGATATGATTTGATTTTGATTAGTGGTCAAATTCATATTGATTGGACCTACTTAATTATATGATGGCTTTAGTAGATAGGATTGCTTGAAATCATATAGAAGTGAGAAGATAGGAAAGTGTTATGGTAAAGTAATGATATATAGTATGAGTAATTAGGTGCGTTATATCAGGTAAAGATGGAGAGGCAAAGCCATGTGAAAAAGGAAAATGCAAACTTTATGGATTTCTCAAATGTATTCATTTTAATGTGAATTAGTTAATCAATTTAATGCACTAAGACATTCTATTAAGTAACATTTCATATTCTTAAGTTTTTTTTTTCACTAAATATATAGTTAATAATTCGTGGATAAGTTGGAAATTTATTTTTATAGTTCCCGGTTACTTCATTTTTTTAAGTTCAATAATATGTGAAGGACGAGAATTCGAATTTCTGACCTCTTTGTCAATAGTTCATATTTTTAGTTATTACTTAGAGATTTAATATTCGATGGTTAAATATTCATATGACAATAATGTGTCGGTCGGTTGGTCAAAGTCAGTATTTTTACTAAACGGCCACCAAACCAAATATAGTTAGTTTAGTAAATATTCAAATCGATTCCGACCGTAAAAAAGTGCAAATCAATCCCTTCGTTGGTCGATCAATTTGGATAGTTATAAACTTTTGAAATAGATTGTTTTTTGGTCTTACTATGTGAGTTAAATAGTTGATTGGATCGAGAAAACAAGTGAGATAGAAAATGGATTACGTATGTGAAGAAACCTAAAATAGATTGTTTATATATAATTTTAATAAATATAACAAAATACCAAAATTTTTACTGCCTATTAACAAATGGTCATTTTCTTTAAATATTCCACATTTGCTCTTCATTTTCATATTTTTTTTCTTCTCTTCCTCTCAACTGTTATTTGGTTCAAGATAATGTATCAAATATAAAATATATTTTTTTTCAAACTGTTATTTGTTCCTCAAATATAAAAGATATTGGTACAAAAATGGTATAGCAAAGATCTAAATGATTGTGTACAAGATCGTGTATCAAATATATTACGCATTCTAGTAGTCGATTAAGTTGATTGAGCCCATTTTAGGTATTTTTTCACTTGAACTTTTTATTCCTAAATATTTTCAGTTATATTTTTTCAAAAAAAATTGTTTTTCTTAAAAACAAAAAGTCCAAGATGCACTAAATTCCATCTTATGCCAACCATTATTCTTTCTTTGGTCAATTACTTAACTCACACACTCATCTAAATAAAGATTGATACATGAATATAGTTAAATGTCACATGCACAATCCAGTTACTAACTTTTTACCTCTAAACAATCATAAAATTTTATCAAATAGTAAGAGATTGAATTTGTAATTAATTTAGTACTGATGCATAAGTGAATAGATGATGGAAAGGGAGTTGAGCCCTCACATTAAAGTTTTTAAAATCATGGAAACACAAATAATGATAAAGATTAGATTAAAGTTCCACCCAGTAAAATATGACCATAAGATTCATAAGTATTTTTTTTTTACTTTTAATAAAAGAAAAAAACTGTCAGTCTTAATGGATTTGATTGATCAATAGTCCTCTTATCAATGTAACAAGCTCCTCACATTTAACATGAGTGTCTGGAATTAACCAATAATTAAAAAAAAGGTTGCAACTTTGGAAATCAATAATACATTATATTCAATTGGGTACTTGCATAATGTTGTTGATTTTCTTTCTACTATTGTTTTAACTTTCATTTATTTGATAATTGCCTATTTCTGTCAGTATCTCACATTGTGACATTATTTTATCAGATTGCAACAAAATCTGAAATGAATTATTTAATGAAGTTGTTTTGCATTTTAAGGACAGTTTGAAAACAGGAGATATGGTCGACCCATTAAATATTTGATGCCTATGATGCATTTAATTTCTTTAAATCTAACTTACACCTTTCCATTAACAAAAAAAAAAAAAATGTATTTTTTCATACATAGATCATAATATTTTATCCAGAACTTCTTAAGAAATGACAGAGAAAACAAAGAAGGAATTTTTTTAATGAATTTAGAGTTCTTGCTTATCTGTTAAAGGGTTGGCAAGTTTCTATTTTTATAGGTGTAATGAAGGTTAAGAATGGAGAATTTGCCATTGAAGCGCGTTTGTTCTTGTTGGGGTGAGTGAAAATGGGGAGCCATAGAGGCAAAAAGCCTAAAGTTATTTAAAGAAAGCGAAAGGAAGAAGAAGGAAAGGGAGGCGTTTGGTTGAAGCTCCCAAGATTAAAATTTAGTAATTATTACTGTATTTGTTTGTGTTCTGTTTTGTGAATCTTTGCCTTGAAATTTCTTTACTCTCTTCTTCTTCTTCTTTAATCTTCAAACTCCCTTGCAATCCACTGAAAAAGGATCAGACATCGTAGAAAAGAAAAGAGAAAGAGAGAAGGATTCTGTTAAATGATTCTCAAATCTTGTTCCTTCTTCCTTCTTCCCTGTTACCGTTTTTTTCTCTGTTTACCCAAATCATTCTTTGTTTCTGTTTTCTGAAAATCGTTTTTGGGGTTTCTTTTATACTCCCAAGAAAAGAAAGCAAAAAAAGAGAAAAAAAAAAAAAGAAAAAAAAGAGGACCCTTTTTCGTATTCTTCTTCTTCCATTCGCAACCATGACCGAGGTTGTTCTTCATTCCCCTTCTCATTTTGCTTCATCCCGCAGAAGGGTTTCTTCTTCTTCTTCTTCGCCTTCCACGGTTACTGTTACATGTCCAACGCCTCCCAATGATGGATCTCTCCTTGTCAACATGCATCCTCAAACACCCACTTCCCCTTCTTCTTCTTCTTCTTCTTCTTCTGTAAATGGGGATGGGGATGGGGATGTTACCGTGATGGAATGTGAAGTGGAGGAGGTGGTGGGGAAGGACCGGTTTAAGCAAAGAAGAGATCAGCTCTCATTGTTGGCTTTAGTTGTAACCCTTTTCAGGAAATCTTTAATTGCTTGCAAGAGTGATAGAAGAGAGCTATGTGCAATGGAGATCGGTTGGCCGACTAATGTACGCCATGTCGCCCATGTTACTTTTGATAGGTTTAATGGATTCTTGGGTTTGCCTGTTGAGTTTGAACCAGAAGTGCCTCGCAGGGCTCCAAGTGCTAGGTACATTCCTTTTTTTTTTTCCGACTGCTTACAGAATTGGTCGTGAGTTTTGATTGTTTGGCCTTGTGATTCTTTCTTTATACGCTGATTCTTTATGCCATTTTGTTGGTTTTGGTTGTGTGATTCTTGAAGTTGAGTAGCTAATGTCTTAATTATACTTTTATCTCTGCAATTCTGAAGTTTGGGAAGTCGTTCTAGTTGGTTGAGGTTCATCCCTCCAAAGCTCTTGTTGCTGTCTATTTATCCATCTGAATAGCTATCTCTTTCGTCTGTTGTGAATATCTGGTGCCTTCTTTCTAAATTTCCCTTGAGATTAAAGATTTGTTGAGGAATGTTTCTATTCCTGGATTTGAGGTATCATGAACATGGACACTCGTCACGTTTCTCCTTAATATTACATATCTAATTTATGTCTCTTGAAGTAAGAAAGAATAATCGATGAGTTCTGTAGCTTCAACTTCTACCAGAAATGGAAATGAAAGAGAAGAGAAGTATGAACTTTGATTTTCCAATGAAATGTAACCTATAAATTCAGATCAAATGTAGGAAGATTTATTGTCACATGGTGTCTCTCCCCTTCCCTAAACCCCCTTTGGTGCCTGGATCTTTTGCGCATCCTTATGGTATAAAAGTGCCAACCATATCATTCTAGCCTCATCAAATCGTTTCTCCAAATGTATAGCCCTTTTCTATTTTGGTCTTCTACATCACACCTATGTGATTCCATAATCCTTGCTGCGTATTTGGTGCTGTTCCCTTGCCTTGATACTTGATTTCTATATAGTGCTTTTTTGTTGCTTGCCTATTTTAGGACTTATTTCCTTGAAATTACATTGTAGCACCACGGTGTTTGGAGTTTCAACTGAATCCATGCAACTGTCATATGACTCGAGAGGGAATAGCGTGCCAACAATTCTTATACTAATGCAACACTGTCTGTATGCTCAAGGTGGCTTGCAGGTACATTCACTTTATTTTCATTTATGCATAACTCCTTAATTGTAAATCCAAATTTCTGGTTCATTAATGCCACAAAGGCCTAGTGAGAAAAAAAAAAAAAAAAAAGAACAAGAAATGATCTTCCGACTTTGGTCGTGATGGTGAAGATAAGATAGATTTTCAGATCTAATGCAGAAGGTAGTTTCCGGTATTCTTTTAGTTTTCCACCGTGCCTACATTGTTCATTGGTCCAGCCTAGTGTCTGCTTCTGATTCATCTTTTCATCTCTTCAGGCTGAAGGTATTTTCAGAATTAATGCAGAAAACAGTCAAGAGGAGTATGTACGTGATCAGTTAAATCAAGGAGTGGTACCCGACGACATTGATGTACATTGTTTAGCTGGCCTTATCAAGGTTATCTCAATTTAATTAAAACTCAAAGATAAATCTATAGGTATTGAATTTGAATAATGCTGTTGATTGGTCTGTGAAAATTTGCTATAATCATAGAAATAAATGCTTATAAAATGAGAAATTTGTATGGGATCTGGTTCTTGTTAATAATGAAATGCACTGTCACAAAGAACATGGACAAATACCCATTGGATATGATGGTCCAGGGTTTGTACCCCTGTAAATTACTTGCTCAAACACCTATTCAAAGCACATACTATATTTAGTTGGTTCCCGGTTCTCTTTTCTTGCCAATTTTTTGCTAGATTTGGTTGAGGGATCTTACTTGATAGATGCTGAAAATGTCATCATTGTGGAATGGTATTTTTGCTTTCCTCCAATTGAGTGCATGGTTCATTTTTGCCTATAGGTTGTCTGTTTTCATCTCTTATGGAATGTTCCTTTCCTCTGTTTCTTCAATATGCATACTGCATGGTTTTTGTTGAGTAGGATCGTCTGATGGTCTTGAGTTTCTTTTCCCCCTTATATGTTGCCCAAGGGGTCTCTTTTCACAAATCATAGATCATTTAATTTTACTCAGCCGTAACCTTGTAACTCATATCCAGTGAAATACATCAAGTTTAGAAAGTGAATTTTATTGGAGACAGAAACACGAACAAATTTTCTAATAAGATGGCATCATAACTGGTTTAGAGTTAGATTAGTTGAAGAAATAATAATATGACTAGAGACTAAACTGTCGTGTTGGCTATAGATGTTGTTTGTTTCTTTTACAAGTAATTTTGATTTCCATGTGTTCAATTTTTACTTGTTAAAATTAACAGGCTTGGTTCAGAGAACTCCCAGCTGGGATTTTGGATTCTCTGTCGCCCGAGGAGGTCATGGAGTGCCAGACAGAAGAAGAATGTGCTGACCTAATAAGGCATCTACCTCCTAGTGAAGCTTCTCTGCTGGATTGGGCAATCAACCTAATGGCAGATGTTGTCCAGCAGGAACATTTCAACAAAATGAATGCTCGCAACATCGCTATGGTTTTTGCACCAAATATGACTCAGGTGAAATTCAAATAGCTTATGTTAGTTAAGTCCACTGTCTGGAGACGAGAAATGTTTCTAACTTCTGAGTCTACGTGAAACACATTGAAGATTTGGTATCTTAACTTCTAGCTTCTTTTCTGATTTGCAAGATTTTTCTTTAATCCTTTTTGGAAGCCTGTGTTTACCTGTCCAAAACTGACCCTGCAATGCGTTCTAAAGTTCCGATTCTGACAAACACAAGAATACATAAGTTTGCTTTTCCCAATTGTCGAGTTCCTGTTGACAATCATTGGTTGTGCTTGATCCATCTGACAATGGTTTTCTGGCATTCTTTTCATGCAGATGGCCGACCCTTTGACGGCATTGATGTATGCCGTCCAAGTTATGAACTTTCTCAGGATGCTCATCTTAAGGACACTCCGGGGAAGGGAAGACTCCATTCTCGACTCCGCTGCTACACATTTAGAGCCGCCTGATGAGAGTGGCCACCAGAGTCCTTCACAGCCCTGCCTTGGAAATACCATCACTGTATTTCAGGTGGCAGAGCAAACCATGCCTGAATTTTTTGCAGAACCGCCTGTTCTAGAAACGTATTCCGACTGTAACAAAGGTGCACGTCTTTCTGATGGAGATGTTTTTTCTTTAAGCCACGTCAAGAAACTGTTACCTAATCGATATAGATCTTTACGGAATGCCCAAGAAGACAAAGAAGCTGTTGCAGGCAATGACATGAAGGCAGAAGTTGTAATCCAAACTGATCTATCAAATGTTCCTAATCTGAAAAAGGAAACTAACAAACTAAATAACCAGAACTCTGTATTCCAAGTCTTGGCACCGGTACCGGTAGAGAAGCGGCTCAGCAACCTTAGTTGTATAAATTCATGGACAGAGCGAATTGAAGCTTGGCGATAAATAGGTTAAACTGTTAACGAAACTTGCTGTGCTATAAAAGATGACACTTTTTGAAAAGTTTGTTGAATATGCTGACCTGACCCCATATGAGGTTGCTAATTTTTACGCATGTTTGGCTTAACTTGGTGGTTTTGGAACTGAGCTTCTTCACTATGATACTCACTGTGTGGTTTCATGTATTTTTTTTCTTTCTTATTCTTCTTTTTCTGAGTAATGTGGGCACAAGAATTGCCTCCTCAGTTATATGTAATAAGTAAATAATCAATTCTAGGCATCTGCATATAGCAGGTGATAAAGTTTCATGTTATAATAGATTAGAGGAATTGTGAGAGGATGCAAATGAAGTTATCTGATGCCAGATTAAGTAGAAGCTCCCAACACTTCATATCCGACCAAAGTGGTTCAAATCCTTTTTCTTTTGTTATGGTTTCATTTTTTTTTTCTTAACAAAATTTATGTTGATTACTCAACTATTTTCATATGGTTTCCACAATTTTCAAAGAAGATTTTGAATTAGTTTCTGATAAACTAATTTTTAAGCCTCACTTTTAAGGGGAAAAAAAATCTTGTTTTCTCACCAAAAAAAAAAAGAACATTTGAAAATATACTTTAGAAGAAAAGACTTAAATTTTGAAAACACTATAAAACCAAATCGAAGAACAAATCAAAGAAATTTATACTTGGATCAACAAAAGTGACTTTAGAAGAAAAAGACAAACAAGTCATGATATATTATAGCAAAATAACAAAATTTTAGATTATATCAATTAAAGATATCGATCGTATATATAGACATTGGTAAAAATGTTATTTCGTTGATAGAATCTAAAATTTTGTTATATTTTGTAAATATTTTTATTTATTATGCTATATTGAAAAAAAAATCCATAATATGTCTCAAAATCACAAAATTCAAATTGGCACCAACAACGAACAACTTGAATTGGGTGTGCTTAGAACACTGTGGAATGAATCCCAACATGCAAATGAAACAAAAGACAGCAAATGATTTGGTTGTTTTATCTTCTAATCCTTCTAAAAGGACATGCATTAGATTTGATTTCATGAGGCAAATAAGATCCAGAAGCCACAATATCTGAACTCAATAAACCTAATGACGTGTTAGATTAAGAGCCAGCGTCAATGATCTGTCCATTGACATGTCCCCATCGGCAGTAGATTTGAAAGCCTACCATCCATCTGGGCTTGTCATGTGAGAAGTATCCTTTGGAATATTCCCTATTTCATTTGTCAAGTGGCAAATAATACACCACCAAGCTCAGCAAGAAGAAGAAGAAGAAGAAGAAGAAGAAGAAGAAGAAGAAACATTATCCCTCTTTTCACATGCTACAACCTCTAGTAAAAACACATCATCACCTAACGAAACAAATAACTTTTTAACAGTGAGGTTTCCAATGGTGGAAGATGAGAATTAATGTGAGATTTTTGTATGAACCATGAAATTTGATCATCACCGTTTTTTTATACACTACCACGTTAAGGATGATCATGGCTACCCCAGCTCCAAAGTAATAACCATATCTATCGTGTTCCTTGTTCTTCTCACACTGCGCTTAGTGGAGATAAAATCAAGATAAACATGAGCATCACTATATGAAAACAGAAAGTTAGATTTCATTTGATTTTTAGGGGTCATTAATAATGTAGAGAATTAAGAATAGGTGGATTTGTATTGAATGGGTTTGAATTTAAACAACTTCAATTACCAGAGATATCAACTTTGTATGTGTTTTGCTGCAGAGACAAAAGAACAAACACCACAAACTGTTCCATTAGATTATAGCAACATGAAATTATAATCAACAGGGATATGCCAAATTTCCAAAATAATGACAACCACCAAATCCATGCTTGTCATTACAGCCACCCGTCAATATTCCAATCCAAGAGACCAAAAGGAAAAGAGAAAAATCAGCTGGCCTAATTAATAAGTCTTACTTTCATTGTTTCTATCCATTGCCAATCTCGTGCATCCTCACCATCTCACCTTACTCTTCAGTTCACCTGCAAGAAGTCATTTCCCTTTGAGTTTTAGATTATTTATCTTTCAAAGCCAGCAATCCCAATTCTAGAGAGCCAAACCATGGCTGTCTGTAAAAGCCCTCAACACATCTTTGAAAACCAGTTCCCTGAAAACCAAACCCTTCTTGAGTCAGTCATGTCATCATGGAGCCAGAATGTTGTTAATCCTGTCAAGCAAACTCAGGGGTCTTCATTCTCTGAGGTATTTGGTGACCTCTATACCAAAGACGGTTTGTCTTCACAGTTACATGAGCCAAATTTATTATCTTCTTCCATAGATTCAAGCCAAATGTCAACAAACAAAAACCAGAACAAGAAGGAAAATAAGAAAGAAGAGTACCCTTTTTCATTCCCTCTTGGAAACAATCATTATTCCAGCTGCAGCAAGATTGATGTTGGGTTTTCCTTGGTGAAGTCAGAAAGTCTACAACTTTGTACAGAGGGATTGGGGTCAGAAAGTTCAGATGATGTCGAGGAGAACTTTCAAGTTGAGACGATCAAAGAAGAGAAAATGGTGAGTGCTTCTGTCAAGCATGTTGCATCTGGGACTTCAAGTGGGGAACTTAGGAGGTCAAGGACGAGTAGACAAGCTTTCCCTCCACCTTTATCTTTCATAGGAAAGAGTGCAAAGACAGGAGTTCGCTTCACTTCGTATAGACAAGATGGAAGGTTTGTCTTGAAAGAAATAAGAATTCCCACTCAGGAATTTCTACAAGCGCGTAGAGAGGATGGACGTTTGAAACTGCAAATTGTTCAACCGAATGATTATATCATGGAAGAGGATGATGAAGAATTTGAAGAGCACGATGATGATGAAGCAGAGAATGAAAAAATTGAAGAAGAAAATTAAGTTAGGAACGATGGTCAATCTTGGTTGAACTTGAAAGTGATAGCCTCGTCCATTGTTGTTCTGTGTAAGGTTCTCAACATTAGTTTTCCTTCCCAAAACATGGAAAGAAAATGGAGAAAGGGGGAAAAGGAAGTGAACAATTACTCTCCAATCTTCTTTCTCCTTTTGTGTATTAATCAAGAAAAAAATGTATAGAACTACAGAAATGGATCAGCTAAATATTCTTGGTTACAGATAGATACATGGAAGAGTTGCATTGCATATAGTTTCTTGAAACACAGAAGAAGTAACCAAGCAAACCATAAATTTATCATCACTTAAGTAAATTGTGCATTATTATTCAATCCTTGAATGGATGCATAAGCTCCAAAAGCAATTCCAGTTGGTGAACTATATATTATGTAATCAAGAGTAACAGAATTTTATTTCTCAAAGCTCCGAATTTCATATGTTCTAAATTATAAATAACCGATAGCTCAGCGAAGTTGAAAGATAGAGTTGTTGGGAATAACAAACCTGAATTAGGGGTTATAGTTTGTTGTTGCCTGGAAGAAGTAGAACACCATTTCAATGTAGCTGAAGTTAACATTCTCCCGATTGAAATGATGCATAATCCACATTAGATCAATATTAAACTACAGCAATCAATAGTAGATAGGTTGAAACTAATAGAGGGGAGTTTGATCCAACTTATCATTGGAAATTTGAGCTCGTCAGATGCAAAGTAGAAGCATCAGTTGAATTTAGTCTCTGCTCGTCAATGGACTTGGTCGATAATTCGTCATGACGAATAAACAAACAGATTCCTATACTGATCATCCAAAAACTACAAATCACAAACTTTTTAATTGAAAACACATATGAACTATTTTCTCTTTCACAGTAAAAGTAAATCGTTATAGGTTTCTTTAATCTACCTTACTACGATTTTTCTTTTGTTTGTTTTGGTTGAATGAATCTCAAGATCACTCCAAGGACATCTTCGATATGGAAAAAACATAATCTAACCGATATCAAGTATATGTCATCGACCTCGAAGTTAAAAGCTCTCCATCTTCTCCAACATAGTTTGTCCAAAAAAAAAATGATGCTTTCAAGACCATAGAACCCTGTCCAATAAGTGAAATGCATTAGCCATTAATTAGTGGAATAGACCTTTAATCTTGTGGGTTGCTCTTTCATCTTGTTACAACCAAGTGCTTGCACTGTACATTTTTGTAAAGGAGTTTGTTATGCTATCATCCATTATCTTTGTTTACAGCATAACCTTCGTGTTTATGGTGCTACTTTTACGCCCCTCAAATTATTTGTTGGGTTGTTAAGCTTCAACGTTCATATGCTGTTCTGCTTGATTTAGATCTTTTATTGGGAGTTTCATACTAGTTATGCCCCTTGAGATATGCATCTTTGAGCCATGTACTTTGGATTTTGTTAGGTGAATTTAATGGATTCTTACAACTCCTTTTGTAACTTTCCTAGTTCGTGTTTGTTTATGTCTTTAATTTTAGGTTGGTGGTTCGTTTTTTTAATGTTACAATCCAATATATTTGTATGCAAAATAGCAAACTAATTATTATAGGTGAAAAGTACTCGAAATAAGTGTCATAATGTAACCACCGACTTAAAAAAAATGTTAGAACTTTAATCCTCTAATAAATCATTGCCCTTCCTACTATTAAAAAAAAAAGTTATCTATTATGCATTTAATCATCAATCAATCATAAGCGTGAAATTGATAAAATTTAAGAAAAAAAATATATCATTTGAGCCAAGCAGTTATTATTATTTGAATTTTACGAGTTGACAAAATAATTCAACAATTAGTTCGTATATTAGTTAAACTCTTTTCGTGTGTTTCTTATTGAAATTAAAAAGTCCACGAAGATTTTTTCCATTTTGTTGTTGAAATGAGTGGATGAACTAACGAACCATTATTGGTGTATAGATACAAACCACTCACTTGGTTAGTATCTTGTACACCGTTACAATCGAATATAAAATATATATTGACTTTTTTCTTTAAACAAAAATTAAGATAAGTTGATTTGAACCAATAAACATAGGTCATTACTAATTAATAACCTCATCTAATATTTTTTGTACTAATTAACAGCTAGTGGTAAATTTGGGGTTAATATAAATTAAGCTTAAAGTAGAGCTATTCAAATTGTTTATTATTTATAATTATGAAAGGGCAAAAAGGTAAATAGAGATCTTTTAGGAGGGTGAATCCGTAATTTGAGTAGTTGGGGGGGGGGGGGGGGGGTGGGGGTGTGTTAATGGCCTATCCCTCAATAGCATGGAGCCCCAAAATCTCCCTTCAAGAAGGAGTCTAGGGTTCGTTCTTCATATTTTCTACGATTCTTCATTTGAAGCTCTCAATTTCGGCAGACCTTCTCTTAGTAATTTCGCTTAATCTTTTCACAGAGAGCATCTTTGGTACTCTTTTGCTCCTTATCTCATCCTTTATGTCTTTCTTCAATCTATCTTTTTCTCCACTATTCTCATGCGCGCTCTACTGTTTTCTATCTTTTGCGACTCGCTCTATTTCGCTGCCCCTCGTGTTGTTTGAACTCAAAACTTGCACCTTTTTCTTCTATACCCTGCATTTTATGATCCTTACACGGGTGGAATATTCTTAGAATACTTATTCAAGTAATGTCAAATTTGGGGTTATAATCTAATGGCTAATGGGTTTTCTTTTATGGAATAAGAATGCTCTTTGGAAAAGTGAAGGAAAATCATCTGAGGAATTAGTGAGGTTTTAACTTGGATTATTGTCCAACTGTCTAATATCTGAGACTTACAAAATTTAACATTTTAACGAGAAGATAGATTATATTCTGCATGTCTCCGTGAGGTGTGATACAATATATTGTATGTTAGATGTGAGATACTAGTGTGAGTAATTTTAGGTCTTCAAACCATGATATTTTGATTTTTGTAACTAACTAATTCCAAGATTGTTTAGGGTTTAACTGGCAAGCAAATTACTTCACCATGGGTGAATTATTTTCGTCCATTGGTAAGGGTAATTGAAAAATATATAAAATAAAAGAAACATCCGTGGCTGATAAGCGTTTTAGCACAGAGAAAGTATAATACCATCTTCCTCGCCCATACAATTGAAGGAAATAGGAACTATACCCATGGTTGGGCAGACGTCAAAACTACCCATGGAAGTCAAATTCTAACGTCGTTTACAATGCTCCCATGGAAAGGTAGCGTTTTGACGAAATGTCCTAAGTCTGTGTCACAAAGTGTGTTATAACTTAATTGTATTTGTTATAGCGTCTATGTAAAATATTTTAATCATGTCCAGTGCCCAAATTTTATTGGCACCCAACACTACGTCCCTTTTGCAGGACATGGGGGGGTGGCGGTGTTCATAGCACACCTCCTGTATGAAAGCTTTCATTGAGAAAAATGGAGGGTTTGTGTAGGTTGCCTAGACAATCCATGAGGGGGTTCTATCCCTTTAATTGCTGAGAATCAACTGGGAGGGGAAATACTGTTGTGAATAAATGCCTCGATTTGTTTTGTTGGAAAACTTTAGGGTTGCTCCATTTTGTAATGATTACTGATTTTAGATGTTTGCTTCTTTTTGCTACTTATTTAGTTTTTACCAGCTCAAGGTACTCTGTTTAAGTAAGATGATTTTTTAAAAGAAACTTATGTGTTATTTGTGAGATAAAGCTGAATGAGGATCTTTTGTATCTGATGTTATTTACTGATTGTTATGATGGCCTGGACGATATTCCCCCATCTGAGCACAATTTCTTTATTTTTTGCAGGGGTTACACAGATTGGTATGTTGTTTGGAACTGGTATATGTTTTTGTGAGATGGACAAAATTGATTCTCCATTTGTAGCAGCAGTCTCATTCCTTTTTTGTCTAAACCTTTTATATCAAAATTGTTCCATTGGATCTCATATGCTACTTTGTGTGGCATTGTTATGTCCTTGCATTAAAGTAAAGTATTCAATTGTCTCCATAATTTATTCTGCTGTCATTAACATTAGATTCGTGAGATATTCAGAAAATGATACCCCTTGAAAAAAGATGTAGAAAGCTAATTTGTCAAAAGAATTTTTTGGTATTGCAATCATTCTGATTTCAAGACATTCATATCTTTATGTTGTTTTGCACCACCTCCGTAATTCTCATTGTAGTCACTGAGAGACTCATTAAGCGGTCTTTTTCACGCTACTTGTGTTATAAACATTAGCCCTCTAGAAAAAAAGTCTTTCATATTTCAATCCCCTTGAGTCTATTCTCATGACAACTTTTCATTTCAGCTTCATATTTTTCTTCTCCATTTGGCCTTTCTTTTTGTTTCCTCCTCTCAGTAATTTTTTTATATCTCCCCATGAATTCTTCTGGCCTCTGTGCCTTCTTCACAGTTACTTTGCAAGCTTGTTTAATTAAATAAGATGCCAAGGGGAAAGGGGAATGCTTCATCTACTGCTAGGCCAGTTGAACCTGAAAAGCAGAATGAACCTGAAAAGCCAGGTGACTCTGATGAGAGGGTAGATCTTGATGTTGATAATGATCCTGAGGAGGTAATGGAAGAAGATGTTGAGTACGAAGAAGTAGAAGAGGAGGAGGAGGTGGAAGAAATAGAAGAAGTTGAGGAAGAGGAGGAAGAGGAGGAGGAAGAAGAGGAAGGTGATGAAGAAGATGTTGAAGAAGTGGAGGATGATGGAACTAATGAGAATGGAATTAATGTCCAAAATGAAACTATCAATGATGAGGATGAAAAGAAGAAACACGCCGAGCTTCTCGCTCTACCTCCTCATGGTTCTGAAGTATATGTTGGTGGTATTCCTCAAGATTCTTCTGAAGATGATTTGAGGAGATTTTGTGAATCAATAGGAGAAGTTACAGAGGTAAGCTCAGTTATATTTATTCTATAACCAGATATGGGCTTTTCACATGGACTAATAGAATTCTATTGTGACCAGGTTCGCGTTATGAGAAGTAAAGAATCAAATGAGAATAAGGGTTTTGCATTTGTTACCTTCAGAAGTGTAGAGTTGGCTTCAAAAGCAATCGATGAGCTGAATAACACCGAATTCAAGGTTTTCCTTTTTACTTTTGTTTGTAGTCTGCACATTAGTAAGTTGATAGATTAAGTGCAAAGTTGGAAGCTAACGTTGAAGCTTTGTAAATCCTTTGAATTTTTTTACAATCTTCCATGCCCTTTCTTCCCAATATCAAATTTTCAGTATTTTCATCCCCTGTTTCTCTCTGTGTGACATAGGGTAAGAAGATAAAATGTTCATCATCTCAAGCAAAGCACCGTTTGTTTATCGGTAATGTTCCCAGGAGCTGGGGTGAGGAAGATCTTAAGAAGGTTGTGACAGAAATTGGGCCTGGCGTTACTGCTGTGGAACTTGTAAAGGTTAGCATGACATAAATTTCATGTTCGATCTTGCTACATCTGTACAATGCTAAGTTCTTGCTCCATAATTGTACTACTCTTCCCTTTCCATAGACATAATAAAAGGTTTGTGCAACATAAACTGGTGCCTAATTTCGTAATTTGATACACAATTTTTGGTTGCAGGATATGAAGAATACTAGTAATAACAGGGGTTTTGCTTTTATTGATTACTATAATCATGCATGTGCTGAGTACTCAAGGCAGAAGATGATGAACCCAAAATTTAAGCTAGATGACAATGCTCCAACTGTTAGCTGGGCAGACCCAAAAAATGCTGATTCATCTGCTGCTTCACAGGTCTGGTTCAATTGCTTCTAAGTGTACAAATAATTTTTTCATATATAATATAGTAGCTACTGAATTTTATGTAATTATTTATAACTTATAAGCTCCTAATGGTTATGGACTATCAAATACAGTATATTTGTTCTAGAGATCATTATTTGTGACAACTCTCACCTGTGTGCAAGTTCATCGACAAAAAATTCCAAACGGGGAACTTATTTATTTACTATTATTATTTTATTATTATTATTATTTAATATTTAACTCAACAGTGGATTTTCCCCTCTTTTTTGGTCAATACAGGTGAAAGCAGTTTATGTCAAGAATTTGCCAAAGAATGTAACGCAGGAGCAGTTGAAAAAGCTATTTGATCATCATGGGAAAATAACAAAAGTGGTTTTACCTCCTGCAAAATCTGGACAAGAAAAGAATAGAATTGGTTTTGTACATTTTTCGGAGAGGTCTAGTGCTATGAAGGCTTTAAAAAATACTGAAAAATATGAATTGGATGGTGATTTCTCCAGAAGCTTTTCTAAAATTTTTCATTTTTCCCACCACCAAAGTGAGGCTGGTCTTTGATATCCATTTTTTTATTCTTATATATTAGGTCAAGTTTTGGAGTGTTCTCTGGCGAAGCCACAGGCAGATCAGAAGTCTGGAGGGTCAAATAGTCAGAAATCTGGATTGCTTCCTAACTATCCACCTCGTGTTGGATATGGCTTTGTTGGGGGTGCTTATGGTGCTGTAAATGCAGGATATGGTGCTTCTGGTTTTGGTCAGGTAAAAAGTTTGTGCGTTGGATTGACTGGAAGAAAAAGGTGTTTTTCAGAAAACCTCATTTTTATTTAAACACTTTTGATAAAAAAACGGTTTAAAATACTCTTTAAAAGCTATTTTGAGTGGTTGCTAAGCACTCCAATTCTTTTTTTTTTTCAAAATGACTTATTTTTTAAAATTTAACACTCTAAAATTGGTATGCCCATGTCTTGATAAGATCAACCTATCCATCTCTTTTTAATCCCTTGCGCGTGGCTGGTTGGCTAAGCGTATGGTTATTATTAGAGCTGTGGAGACTTTGAGTATGGTTATTATTAGAGCTGTGGAGAATTTGAGTGGTTTTGTGAATGAATGTTGCTTGCGAATGTAAGGGTACAATACAACAGAACTGGATTTGATTCTTCTAGTTCAGAGGGAGGAACCATTTGATGTTCTTAAATTATTCAAACTGGAAATTTTGTGGCTTTCTTTTAATCTGTTGGTTTAGAGATTATCATTCTTATCCTCTCTTCCCTTAAGAGATTTGGAAGAAATACCTTACCTCAATCCGTATTTGTACACGTTTATCATCTTGATAACTTTTCCTTGGCTAAAATTAGTCTGATTGTGCTGTTGCATTAGCTTCTGTGCCTTGGACATATGATTTAAAACATCTTTTACTTTTGTAAGTAGAAACAAAAATCTGATTGAATTGGTTTAAATCTGATTTTGCAAGTAGAAACAAAAAATCTGATTGAATCGATTTAAGTCGCAGCCGTTGATATATGGAAGAGGACCAACTCCTGCTGGCATGGCAATGATGCCAATGTTGCTTCCTGACGGACGGATTGGCTATGTCTTGTAAGTTCGTGCTTTTTTTTCTACACTTTCGACCTATATTATAACTGTATAGTGAATAATATCCGACTGTAGTGGACAATTCTTTCATTCGTTTTACTCCTGAGAGTTTCTGAAGTATAGGGATGTAAATCCTATTAAAGAAGTCCTATCTTTTAAAGTTCGCCTTTTATTTTGAAGCTTCTGTCCAATTGATTTCTCTAGTTGAAGCTATTTGAAAACTACAATCCATCCATCTTTTAGAGTAAATTGGCCGCATCTAATACTTTAGCTTCTGCTCTGATGGCTCGTGCTGAAAGCTGCTTCCATATCTCCTTGCAGGCAACAACCAGGATCACAAATGCTAACCCCTCCACCACATCCAAGAAGTGGCGGTGGCGGCGGAGGCAGTGGTGGCGGAAGTGGCAGTAAGAACAGTGGCAGTTCTAGTAGGGGGAGACATTCACATGACAGTGGCCATGGTGGTGGTCATGGTGGCCATGGTCGCAGGTATCGCCCATATTAGTTCTCGTCATTGAGTGTTCAGCCGTTCAACAAACAAGAAGGTTTCGGCCAGAGGTGCCGCCCCCTCTACCTAACATCTCGTGACCAGAGATTCTTGAGTATTGATAAAAGTGGAAGCTAGCTAATTTATGGGCTTTGTAATGTGTTTGTTAGTTTCATCGATATTTACTTAGGTTACATTCAAATTAATTAATGTGTTTTGCCCTCGGTTTTGTTCTTTTTCCATCCTACTTTTAAACAAGAAATACGTTTATCTCTTCTGTGGTAAAAATTATCTCAAATTTGAGAATGTGTATTGGCTTACATTGTAATAGCTCCATCGTTGCGTGAAAAAGGTACGTTTAAAACCGACTTTAGAACCAATTTGGCCAGGTAGAGCTAAAGATGTTTAACTCCGAGCAACTGAGAATAGTTAGAATTATCCTTCAACTATAAGATAGTTTCGACTCTAACGACTTTTTGAATGTATGGATGAAAATATTAATTAAGTGTACAAATCTAACAATTGAGGCCATAGAGAAAAGAATGTAATTTAGGGCATAAAGTTGAAAACGAGATTGCAATTTTGGTTTCAATTTGTTCATGTACAAAGTATATTTCTCAACAAAAGCCAAAAAAGACCTACCAGGGTTTAAAATAGAACAAGTTCCAGTATAATCGAGCCAACTCCATGCTTAAAGATTATTTTTGTAATTTAACCCATCATTATATTTGTAATCCATCTTTCAATGGGTTGAATAAAAAGGTTTCATGATTGACAAGTTATCGATCAAACGTCTATTGCACGTTTCTCTGGACTTCAAGCAACAAACAATGATACAAAAATATCTTTAGACCTGGCAACCATAAAGAAAATTGTAATTGAAATAAAATTGTTTTTTATCGAGCATATTTAAACTTATTATTATTATTACTGTTATTGTTACTGTTATCTCTACATCTAAAGGTCAAGTGGTATCGGCATCTGTAGTAGTAACTATAAAGATATTAAAATTGCAAATATTTTAACTCTAACATTAGCAATAATGATAGTCACGACGGTAACAGAAATGATAGCTATTGCATTTTCACAGGGTAAATGTAACCTAAATGTCTTTGCATCCTAACCTAACAAAAAGAAACGCAGTAAACAAATGAACTAATAAGGTATTGGGGGGAACTCTCTTAACCAACCATGCTAACAAAGAGATACAGAACTTGCTAAAATGTGCAGCTGCCGTTCACAATATACAACCTGCAAGTGTAGGATATTCTAGAAGATTCGCATAAAATCTCATAAATTGGTTCTTTCTAATTTGAAAATAAATAACGTACAAGTGTAGAGTAACCTCATTTCAAGTACCTAATTAGAGAAACAGACCATGTTTCTCAGTTATCACTGGCCTCGTTTTCATCCTCATCTTCATCATTATCATCATCTCCAACGCCATCTATACTTTCACCATCTGTACCTTCAACTGTTGGCTCTTCTACCTTCCTTTTCTTTTTCACTTCTTTTTCTCTTGATGCAGCTGCCTTCTTTCCAGCATTCTTGCGTCTGAATTCTGTATTCAGCATGATGAATAAATCGTTAAAAGGGTCCAGCTAGCTTATCTTAAAACAAATCTTGGATAATTATGAGCATGAATTGGCGAACACGAGATTGGAAATCATAGCTGGCAGAGGTTAGCATTGTTCACATTTTAAACAAACTACCTTTGACATAATAATTCATACTATCACATGACCCTTTCTCACCTAATAATAAGCAAGCAACAATGACAACATAATGCTAATCAAGAGAACGGATAAGACAGTATGTACGCAGGGAACTTGAATTGCAGCATTAAGAATTTATGCATCTCTCCATCCAAAAATGTAAAGTGTGATCAGACTCGATATTGATCCTCAAATATGGTATCCAACTACGAAACAAAATCAGAAATAGTTTAAGAACGTTGTCAAATACCACTATTCCAGAATTCCATAAACAAGGTTTTGTTTTACACCTCAGCAAACAGATATTCTTGCTCACTTTACATACTCTTTGGAGTGCTTTAAGTATGTAGTTCTAAAAGAAATCCAGAAAGTAAATCCCAACTCTTACTCATTGCAACATAGCAATCGATATCTCAATACTCAATAGCAGTTGTACATACTGGTAAATAAAACGACATCAAACTAAAATTTCGAAGAATTTGTACACACTTGAAGATTTATTTTGTAGGAGCTTGTTCAATCTAATCAAATCATATAATCCTTTAATAAAGGTATGCATTAGTTCTTTGAGCTCGCCAGCTCCTCTCAGAATCGAATTTCAATAAAGTAAAATTAAGAAGAACCTGAGTTGAATTTCATGCAACGTTCTTATATTACATGCGTAATTCAACTACAGAAACTAAGGGCAGCCATTCAAACTTGCATTAAATATTCATGTGCCCATGTATCCACCTTTTACATTGTTAAATATTAGAAAATGCAGGTTCCAGGATGTCCCTCGAGATGGTGCCTCTTTTGGGTTGATAATATGAACTTTCATTTTAAAAAAAGAAGAAATAATATATATCAAAAGAACCAAAAGAACAGCCTAAGGGCAGGGGCAGAGGGAACCACTCTCGCAAAACTAAACAAAAAAGACCTAATTGGCAATGAGAACAGTAATTTATGTATCTTACAAAGAAAGTGAAGTCATTTGCTTTTTCCAAGATAGGATCCTCAACATTGAACGCCTGTCCTATCCTTGCAATAGTGTCAAATTCACTTATCTTGTATATTTGAAATGATAAGGATTCGTCTTATAATGTCAGCGTCCTCTTTGCATATGGATTTATTAAACCACACTACTGAGTGTTACCGAAATTTGTCTAAAGTCGAGATCGTACGTCTAGCAATGCAACGCTTTTTAAGGCAGGGAAATCAAGAAAATCCATAAAGACCATTCGGAAACCGAATAGTGAAAAAAGGGTAAGCAGATAGGATTCATGTGTTTAACTAAAGAGCAACCGGATATATTGGTTAAACACAGCAGTGGGAAGCTCACTCACCATTGAGGGAGGCCTTTAGAGGCCTAACCAATTCTGGAAACTCCATATCTTCTAAAGCTTTCAATACATCTTCCGCCTTAATCGTCTGCCTCTTTGATTCCTTGCATATATCATTCGCCCTGCTTAGAAATCTACCAGTTAATACAAACAAAATAATTAACTAATACAAAACAACATTTTCGTTAACCCAAGCGCCATAACAGCAACAGATTTATCTCTTGAATCTGTTTCGTTTTCATTTTAAAGGCAGACATCAGAGAAACAACGAGCCCTAATTTCGAACATCAGAATAGATAGAATTTCATTCAGAGCTAAACATATTAAGGCAGATTTCGGAACTTACGTAGCGGAGAGGTAATGGATGAAGATTCGAGCGCTCTCGCAAAACGCAAGAAGCGAGTCTTTGTTGACGGAGATGTCCTGGTCACGAGAGCACTGAGAAAGCTTCTCTTTGACCACTCGACGAACTATAGTCTTTGGAAGCTCTTCAATTCCGGCAACTATTTTTTTCTCCATCTTTCTCTACTTCCTTAACGCTATCTCGGCGTGTTCTTCTTCTTCTTCTTCTAGGTTCTTCGGCGTCAAGAGTGCCGGCGGCCTCCTCGAATCTGTTTCCCGCCATTATTATCGTTCCGGTAGTTTTCGGGTCACGGCGGCCCGATCAATTTTGTGGGCTTTTTTCTTCTGTAATCTTACGTGATAATAACGAAGTCGACATGTCGTCCACTCTTTAATGTTGTTGAATGCTAGCGCGGCCCAGTGGTCTGGATAAATGGGCCGAATTAACACTATCTTATTGGGCTATATAACACATCATGGTTACTAGCGCGGCCCAGTTCTTTTTTTTTTTTTTTAAAGTCAAAACCCTAAATTACTTATAACTAATAAGGTAAATTTATATGAATATTTCCCTAGTCACCATGATGACCTTTTAGTTAAATATTGACCTTTTTACCACTAGGTCATTCCATAATGATATATGAGTGTATATATATGATAATTATTTATAAAAAATTTTATTTACATTTAAAATGAATCTCGTATATATTTGAAATAATATAAGTAAGAAACGAAAGAGAATAGGTTGAAGTTGGTAGATTGAATGTCATTCACTTGGTGAAAAAGAGTGCAATTTATGGAGAAAATAGTCGATTCAAATATTAAATAATAAAAAAACAAGGTTATAATAGTCCAAAATTATCGTTGAAATAATTCAAATTTAAAGTACATTCATGAAATATATGGTTCAAAAGAGGATCTTTCAGGTAAAATATCTCTTATTAGTACTTAAGGCTATGTTTACCTTACATAAGAGGTAATCCACTAGTGATAGTGTTTAAAAAGAAGATTCCAGTTGATTATTTTTGTTGTTGGTTTACCTACGTTTTGTAATGAATTTTGAGATCCACTTCAAAATTTGTAATCAAATCGTAAGTGTTGCTCAATTTGATTGTGATGAAAAATTACATTGGACTAATTGCTTTTACCATTACCTTATAGATATTGTTATTGTAATAGATTGATAATAGTGGTGCCTATTACGATTAAAACCCCACAATTCTAGATTTTTAATACAAGTTTTGATGACGATAACGGTAACGATCTTTCAGCAAGTTGGAAAGAACAAACCATAAGATTCCATTATCTTATAAATCTCATAAGTAAACACGATCAAAACAATTAATCAAGCAATTCATCCATCAATGAAATCTCATCGTAGATTTGGTAAACGTGGCCTAAGCATATACAATATTTGGATCTACTTTATATATATATATATATATATATATATATATATATAATATGTTTGGAGTATAGTGCTCATATTTATGTTAGAGCAGAAAACCTACCCTCTAGGGTGTACCTGAAGTTTTAACATATTAAATTCAATATTGAAATGTCCAAATTTATGGTAGGATGTTAATTATTGGTAACATTTTTTATAAAAAGGGAAACAAAATAGAGTTTAGGGTACTAAAATTAAGATTTATTAAAAAGACATGGAATAATATTTAACAAAATCGAAAAAAAGAAATAGTGTTTTAACATAATATATAATAAGGAATTCTATTTTTAGTTTTTTATTTTTAAAATTTATACCTGTTTTATGTTTAATTTGTCAATCATTTCTCTTGCTTAAAGCAATATATTGAATTCTTAATGATTAAATTGTAAAAATAAAAGCAATTGCTTGATTATTTAATAAAATATTACTAAAAATTATCGTGGAAATTTTCAAAAGCCAAATGGTTCTGAAATTAAGAAACCTAAATTTTTCTTGGGTGAAACTAAAACATAGCTCTTAAAATAATTGTTGTCGGCTTTGCTTTTTGAAAAATGATATGTGAAAGGAAAAGTAAAATAGTGTTTGGTAAAATTGAAGAAAAATTATCTAACATAAACCTAGACGAAATGACGTAAAAATGTGTAGTTTTGTGACATAATTGCATTGAATACAATATACCTAAATTGAAATATTCATATTGAAATAAACTCTCCATCCACATGGTCACATTTGTTTCGACATTATGAATTTTTAATCAAATAAACGTTTTCATCTTATGCATGTCGACGTAGCTAATACACTATTATTACACCACAATAATTAAATCTTCCTATCTATTACTTTACCTTTGTTGATTTCTTTATCCTTGCTGAGGAGAAAATATCTAAGATTTAATGCAGAGGACGTTGCTTGTAAATATCAATTTACAGAGTGAGAGAAGAGTAAGAAAGAGATAATGGCTCACTTCACGGAGAGTTGGTGTTTGGGTCATTGATGTTCGTTTAAGGCTGACACCAACTACCAAGAAAAGTCTTTTTGGGGACCCTTATCATTTAAAACTTACACACACCATTATTATATATATGTGTGTGGGTGGTTTAATAAATATAAGTTGTTGGTGTAGAAATTAGGGCATTTTACAGTGAAGGGAGATATTGATTTTTCATGGCAATTCCAAGCTTGGTTAGAGCAGCACTTGTGTTGGGAGTGGTTGTTGTTGTTGCTGCTGCTGCCGCCACTGCCAGTGTTGAACTTGCAATTACCACTGATCACTATATTCTCAAAGGGAAGGTCCTTTGCCTCGACTGTCATGCCTCTTATGATCTTGCTGGTATACACACAACTTCTCTTTTCCCCCTCCTCTTGTAGTTCCTTATAGATTGTTTAGCATGCGATGTTTACGTATTTTCAAAAGGTTCATTTTGATGAGAAAAAATTGTTGTTACTGTTGTACCCATAACCTAGATTAGAGTACAATATGTTTTTTTTGTTCAAAATGCTATAATGCTTTAAAAAGTGAATATTTTGGTCTTCTAGTTTCCAATTTTAAAGAATAAGAAAGGGTTTCTTTTTAAATGTTAATGACTAAATTGAACAAAAATTAAAGATAAAAGTTCGAACATGTATTTAATGTACAAAAATATTAGGTGTAGTACAGGTTATATCCAATTAAAGTATATGAACATAAAAAAACCAAATTTTTTTAAACTTTTAGAAAAAATCAAAAGGTTATCAAACATAATATAGTCCATAATTGACTAAAAAAGTTATGAGTACGAAGTGAGAGATTCAACGAGTTGATGCTTTTTTACCAATTTAATTAAAAAACAAAGCAAATAAAAAAAAAGTGATAAAATGATTATATTATCCTAACACTTTTGAATAGGACAATGATTAGGTATACCTAATTTCATACCTCTATTTTTTAGAACTAAAATAATCATTAAAAAAACAAAAATGGTCCTTTGATAAATTCCAAATATTTGAAGCCCGGATCTAAGTATTTCTTTTCCTAGAAATATGTAAAAATCCATTGTTCCCTACAATCATATCAAACTCTTTTAACTTAAAAGTGTGTCTCTAACATAAATCCTCACTCTCTAATCAAGGTAAAACAATCATTGTTAAACAATTTAGAGAATTAATTCACAAATTAGTTTCTTTAGTACGAGACAAATCTCCAATTTTTAGAGGAGGTCATGCCAATAATCAACAAAAGAAAGATGAAGGTTATACTCATTTAATGTAGTGTATAAATAATTAATAATTCTCCACTTCATAGTCACAATTTCAAAGTTTCGGTCCTTTTCAATTTTCATTCACTTGAAGTGTTGACGCCAAAATTATGTCTTTAGGGATCGTTGTGATGGCGAAGTGCGAAAAGGTTGGGAAGGTAGTTACAGCAACGACGGCCAAAGATGGGGGTTTCGAGGCCGAGCTGCCTTCAGATGAGTGCGAGGCCAGGCTCGCCGGCGGTCGGAACCAGCTCTACGCCGCCACAAAAGACATGGTAGCTGGAATCGTGAAAGGCGTTGGTGGGTCCGATGAAATCTATGGCATCTCCACTCCGTTGGCGTTTTGCAGTTCTTGCCGGTGCCGGTCGATCGGCGCCAGTAGTACTGAAGCGGAGAAATACTGCAAAGTCGTCGCCGGGAAGTTTGGATCGTCGAAGACCTTCAACCTGCCTCTGCCGCCGGAGTGGGGGATGGCCCCTTCAAGCTATTACTTTCCTTTCTTCCCTATCATTGGCATCCCTTAGATAATATAATTTACACTAATTTCTTTGCTTTTCTAGTAGTGTGTTGTTGATAATGATACATAAATATATGTGTGTGTTTATGGCAATTAAACTTTAATGTTAATGTTTAGATACATATATATGTGTGTGTGTGTATTTAATGGGTTTTTTTTATAAATAGTTTGGTGTCTTTGTCTTCAAATATTTGTTTTCCTTTTTTGATTTTTTCTAACCAACTACACATTAGCATGCAAAATTAGAGGTAGATTTACTCTTTTTACTTTTTAATCAGAAGTTTAAAATGTTTAAAATGTCGAACAAATAAACATAGTTCAATCGATATTATAATTATCAACTTTGAAGCATTGAGTATAATTAGAATTTAAAATTTTCGTACAATATTTTTGAAGTATTTTTGTTATACAGTTGTAGGATTAAAGTGAATGGTATCATTTTTTTTTTTGTTCACTCAATTAAAATATTAGTGAATTCCATACTAATAGTAGTGGGTAATCGTTATAATATTAAAATTTCATTAACATGACAAAGTATGTTTCTTTATATCATATAAAAATGTACAAAACACAAAAATAAACATCAAAGTATTAGTAATATAAATTTAGTATATATAATAGATATGTTTACTTACATAAAAATAGTAAAATGATTATTTACTAATTAATTTTATTTGAATCTATAATTTTCCTAAAAATATCCAACGAAATCGACATTTTATTGATATATCCGTTGAATTAAATTTCTACAAAAATTAATATCTCAATATGTCTTTCTTAAGTCGATATTTTAAAACTTGATCATAATTTGTTTTTTTTTTTAAAACAAGATGATATAGATACAGAATAAATTTAGAGAGAACAAAAATACTTTGACACTCAAAAACAAATTCTTTTCCAAAATTAAAATATAACAATAAATTTATCGTAAAAAGTAATAAAATAAACGTAAATACAAATATAACACAATTTCTGCAATAGACTATTATATGTGTCTATCACGATACAAATAAACACACGTACTGATATAAGTGTAGATAAATTGAGAAATTTTATTATAATTATAAATATTCTTTTTTTTTTTACAGTTTTATCATTTAAGATAAAATTTCTACCCCTAATTAGATTATTAATATTGAATTTTTTTAATTAAAATTATATTTATTTAAATAACTCTTAAATGTTAATTTTCTAAGAAACAATGATGAATTACTTTTAATATTAGTAAAATTTTCTCCATGCAACCATACCAATACTATAACATATTAAAAGAGGTAAGAACGGGTCCTCTCATAAATAAATTTAATTAGATGGGGCACGTGCCACGCGGCTCGAGGTGCACGTACCACGCCTTCTCCGCGCTTTCTACGCTTACTTTGGATTATTTCTCCAATCCTTTTTTTTTTCTTTTTTATTTCCTTGATGTAAGAAAAATAAAATGGTTTAGTTTTCCAAATTAAGCTTTCAAGTTTGGTTTACTAAATTTAAATTTTAATGTCAAACATTAATATAAATCAAACCACTCAACCCTATCTATCTGACCTTCAATTGCATTCAACGGTAAATTTATAATTTGGAAAAAAAAATACGAGTGTGATGTCTATCACACGATTCAATATTTAGCAAAAGAGATACAACAAGCTAGGGACGTCGATGAAGGAAAAGAATTTATCTCCCAAATTAAGACTTCATTCAAGATTCTATTCTCAATTTCTTCCTGTGAATTTATAATGATGTATTTATAGGAAAAAATATGATGAGATGATTCTTTCGTAATTTTAATAAGTTATATAACAACTTATATAATTAAAATTTATTTTGTAATTAATCTTCTTTTGGCATATTTTCTCGTATCTAAATTCACGTATAACAATACTAATTATTTGTCCAAACGTTTGTTGATCTATTTTCATTTTTAAAAAGATGTAATTAATGCTTAATATAACTCTAAAATATTTCAAAATTATTTAATGATTTTTGGATTTTAAAATTTGTGTCTAATAAATAACATTTTTTACACCCAACACACAAATTCTATTTTTTTTTTTTCCCTGGTACATCAATGTATCTTAAAATATACTATGTTCATAGAATTATTAAACATATTTTCTTTATATGTCGAAACGTTTTTTTTTTAAATAAATACTTAAACTATTTAACAAGCCAATTCAAAAACTTAATATTTCAATAGTTTTATTCCCAAATTAAGTCTTGATCATATTTTTTTTTCTTTTAATGTTTGCTTAATTGATCGAAATTTAAGTTGTGATTGAGACTTGCATGAAATAGTTAAAATTTTAAATATAATTTAATTAAAAATAATATTTTACGTAATTTGGATGTTGAAAATTGGGATTCATGAAGTCGATAACATTCTTGTTTATGTGATACCAATATGAATGTGGAGGAACTATTTTTTCCATCGGTTGACAATTAACAGTTAGCAAATCCTTTCACCCCTATGCTATAATAATAACACAATTTCACAAATAATTTAAATAAAGAGAAAATATCGTTTTACTCTTATTGTTTTGGGTTTAGTTTCTCTTTAGTCATTAGTATTAGAAAGACATAGTACTTCGACTCATTGTCTAATTTAGTTTAATTAGTTCCAGTGTCATATCATTGAGAACGTTAGTGATTCCTATCTTTGTACAGTAATCTTGTCTTTTCACTATCAACGATCAAATAGAAACCAAGTCTTGAAAAAGGAGACTAGAAGGATACTATTTTTCCAAAAATAAAGGTTGAAAATGGACCAAAAGTCTGATCTTTGATATATGGCTAAAATGTATAATTAGAAGAAAAGGAGCTAAGAAAAATAATGACATAAGTGTTTTGGGCAAGAACTATTTAATATTATAATAGCAATTTTTTTTTTTGCTAACAATAAATATTATTTCGTGTATTCTTCAATTAATTATGGTTAATACTATTTGAAAATCTTCTCTTTGAGTATAGCTTTTAATATTTTACATTCATAATTTTTTTATTCCTTACTACCACGTTTACTATTTTCTTTTCAAGCTAAATTAATTTACACCTCAAACAAATATTATCATAACCCAAACTAAACTAATATACATCCTAAAGGTCTAAACACAAATTATTGTAATAATCCAACTAGAATAATTTAGAACCATAATAACTAGTTCCTTCGAATTTATATCAACGTAAGTTATAGAGCGTTGAATATTTTTTTTTCTCATTTATATATATCTTGTTGGGGAACTTTCATAGATATAACAAAGTAGTAAAATATATATCTTGTTGGGAAACTTTCATAGATATAACAAAGTCCATAAAGTTGGTTATTTTTAAATATTTCAAATTTGCTCTACCGTCTTTCTTCTACTCTTCGTTTGTTTCATCGTCTTTTTTTTTTCCTCTCTTTCATCTTTGTCTGTTTCATCGTCTTTTTTTTTTCTCCAGATTGTTATTTGGTTCATCGTGTATCAAATATAAATATAAAAGATCTATTTTTTTCAAACTTGTTTATTTGGTTGTTTAAGATTGTGTACTAAATATAAAAGACTAAAAAAAATGACAATTTAGGTAGCCAAATTTAAACAGTCGTGTAAAAAAAATATAGTCAAATCTAAATGATAAGAATCCTAAAAAAATCGTTTAGATTGGGGTAGGCAAATCTAAACGACGTGTACAAATGGAAAAATATAAACAATCGAAAAGAATTTTTTTAAAAATTATTTAGCCAATCTAAACGATGGTGTACCAAATGTTTAAACGATCGTGTATCAAACAATAAACAAATCTAAACGATCGTATACCATATATATTACGCGCGTTGTTAACGATGTGGTTGACAGAGCATTTTTGGTATTTTTCATATAGTGGGTCTGTGAGTTTTCTTCGATTTTGGAATTGTTCTATACAATGTAAATATTTTGTCGCTTTGTTATATTTTTTAAAAAACCCTTATCTTGTTGGTATTTATGAATATTTTCCATCGACTCCTAACCACCAATTATTTTTTAAAAAAAAACTATAATAATAACTCAAAAGATTTGAAATTTCTTGCATAATATTTGAAAGAAAGACACAACTCTATTTTGAATTGTTATTTTTGGTAGATTTATGGATTTTGAATTTCTTTTAAGACAATTTTTTTTTCAATTTTGCTTACAACTCTTCAAACTTTAACATCTTCTTACCCAATCCAAACGATTCTTATATTTTCTTTTTTCAACACTCTATATCGAAGATACATACATACTAAATATATGTTTGCTTTTCGTACATTAAAAATAAGAATGTACGTATTTTTCTAAAATAGAGACTAACTCCAAGACATATATCGATGTAATAATACATAAAGAACTTAAATATATAAAATAATTAGTAAAAAAATGGATATTATAAATACCAATCACCAAACAACACATATTTTAGAAAAACAATAGAATAATACAATGAAGAAATTTCAACTTTACACGTACGGCTGCCACTGTAAGATTCTCTTTTGCCTTTTTTCTTCGTTGAGTATTTCTTCTTTTGCGCCTTTAGTTGCCACGGATTGCAACCACCATCTAGCTAGTGGACATTTGCACGACCTAATATTATATGAGGCCAAGAATATATGAAAATAATAACAACAAAAGATATGGAAAAGTAAGCAAAATTGACTTTTGTTTTTATTGTTATTATTTATTTAAGGCAAAAAAAAAAAAAAAAAAAACAATATCAAAGACGACCGCAACTACAAACCTAAGTCGAGAATATACTATCTTGAAAAACATCCTTTCATTTAAAAAAAAAAAAAACAATTGTATCGTTTTCTATGTCCTCATGATAAGGACAACGTTATTAGAGAAAACATCCTTGATGTTGAAATAATTAGCAAAGAGTGAGAATAAACTAAAAATCAAAGGAATTGGCCACAAGGCTAATACCGTGACACACGAGAGCAAGAGTCCTCGACGAGAAAATTGGATCATTTGGCCTAGTTCATAATCATTTACTCTCTCGATCCATTGGCTTGTTTCCTATACTCTTCTAACTCTTACATGATTGTCATGCATCCCTTTGGTTTTGCCCTAAAAATCTACCCTCGATCTCATAATTAGTCTAAAAATAATAACCCATAAACCATTATTATTCTACATTCTCCAGAGATATATATATATATATATATATATATATATATATATATATATATATATATATATATATATATATATATATATCAAATAACAAATTCAAGGTCAAGGGAGACGACAAAATTATTTAAAATATTTTTAAAATATAACAAAATTTAGTATTTTATATTGATATTATAATAAATACTAGTAGACTATAATCAATATCTAAATTTTACTATATTCCATAAATGTTTTTAGTTCAATTAGCCTCAAATCTAAAGAAGAAGAAAAAAAAAGTCAAAACAATTATATTTTTTGGAATAAGTTTTAAAAGAGATTAGGATATTAATTAGGTTTTTGAATTTGTTTAAGAAAAGATAGTGGAAAAGGTAGAATTAATAAACGTAAAAGATAAAAGAAAGAGATGAGTGGTGGGAAACGCGTTCAATGGGGCAGCCTAAGAAAAAAGATTGATTACATCAAATATATAACATTAATATATATAATATATCAACACAAGTCAACAACTAGTTAGAACCGTGTGAAAAAATTTCCACAAACATAGACAGTACGGAGTCCCAGACTTTCTAATTTCACTCGGCAATTAATTCCACCATCTCTCTCTCTCTCACTCTCATCTAATCTTCTTATATATATATATATATATATATATATATATATATATATATATATATATATATATATATATATATATATATATATATATATATATATATATATATATATATATATATATATATATATATATACACACGTACGTATATATAACTACACAATGTATGTAATCAATCTCTAATTAACAGATAAAAAAGAAAATGGATCATGAGGCAATTCGTGAAGAAGAAGAAGAAGAAGAAGAAGAAGATCAGATTCTACCGGGGTTCCGATTCTTTCCGACGGAAGAAGAATTGGTACTGTTCTATTTGCACAACCAACTTCAGGGGTGGCGTAAGGATATCCACCGTGTGATTCCGGTGGTTGACATTTACGAGATCGAACCATTCAATCTCTCAAGTACGTACAGGTCAATGTACTTATAACAACAATAAGTTAGTCGTAATTAATTAATGTGATTAGTTTTGGTGCAGGGTATTCAGGAGAAAGGTGTAGGAGGGACAGTGAGCAATGGTTTTTCTTTGTGAAGCAACAAGAGCGAGAAGCGAGAGGAGGGAGAGCAAATAGAACAACGTCGTCGGGCTCTGGGTATTGGAAGGCGACGGGGTCTCCGACTTACGTGTACTCGTCGGAGAATCGGGTGATTGGAGTTAAGAAAACGATGGTGTTTTATAGAGGAAAAGCTCCGACGGGAACTAAGACTAAGTGGAAAATGAATGAATATAAAGCCATTCAAGACATTATTCCTCCTCATTACCCTTCCTCTTCTACTCCCATTCCTCAGGCAAGTTTATCTTATTCTCCTTTTAATAGAATACTTATCCTTTATTATTATTAATTAGTTAAAAATAATAATGATTTTGGTCCCTAAACTTTCAGTTACGACATGAGTTCAGTTTGTGTCGAGTTTATGTGGTGTCAGGAAGTTTTCGAGCATTTGATCGACGGCCATTAGAAGTTTACAATCGATCAGTACTATAAAACAAGATCATATATACACACGACAACCTTTCTTTTACATTTGGATTATCTCATGAATCCAAGATGGTTGATCATTTTTTTTTCTATTTTGTGATAATAATAATGACAATACCCAATACATCCATTTTTCTCATTTGTTTTTTCACCATGAAAATAAAGCAAAAAGGAGTCGTTATAATTAATTATGTACGGAAGTTGACTGATTAAAATAAAAGTATATTATTTTTTTTTCTTCGTTCTTTTTGGAAGCACAATCAATAATAATTCAATTGTGTGCGTTTGTTTTTAGTATAATTTTATGTAAAGTTATTAATTCCCCAATTATGGTCTATATATATCATATTTATTAGTTGATGATTTTTGTTACATGATGCTAATGCATAAGATCATTACATTAATACCTCTCTAAAGAAAATGCTTGATATTAATGTAGTGAATTTATATATCTGTTTTCAAATACAGTAGGGATGGGAATTATTTCATGGTTGCTAACACTAAGTTTTGTGTTCCAAAAAATTTAAAAACACTCCATTCAATTTTTCAAATTTTATGTGATGGAATTAATAATTTTATAGAAGGAGAAGAAAATATTAAGACGCATAAAAGAAATAAATAAATATGATTACCATGTGAATTAATTTTAAGAGAAAGGTTGTCGGTATAAATTAAATTGAGAAATGTATTTGAATATATATATATATATATATATATATATATATATATATATATATAGACTTAAGAAAACGTTGAGGTGACTCATCATTCGTCATTAGGGATGTCAAAAGAAAAGTACAAACAACTAAAGCAAGCAATGCAACAATAATGAGTAAAAAAGGAAAGAGACACGTGAGTCGATAACCTTCAATTCAATGATATACCACCTACGTGTGAGAGTAGTGTGTTCAGGAAAGATAATCTACTAATCTGAGAAGGGAATAGAAAAGATATTAGATAAATATATTTAGAAAAATATTTTGCAGGAAAATCTACTGGTATCAAAATTGGATGTTAAACCTTTATTTGAGACGAGTGAATGAATTAGGAGCCTAATTAGAAAAAATCTAAAACCCTAACTCTGGAAAACTCCTACAAGCTCATAAACGAAATGTTCATTAATAGATAAAAACAACAAAGCCTCCAAGAACCTATCTATCACCAAGCTATTACAAACGCAACAACAACCATTATTAAACGGGTACTAAATTGATATACTTATACTTAATTATTAAGTTTAAAGTTTAAATTGGTAACAAAATCGCGACTTTTTTCGGTAGAAAAAATAATTAGAATTCAAAAAGAGAGGAAAGAAAGTAAGAAATTTGGAGAAATTAAGTTCACATCACACCTCAGGTTAAGATATATTATTATAATTTCTTAATGTATACGGCTAAGACTTCATTATCTCCTAATAAATTTTATAAACACTACACATAATTGTTAAGAAGTTTCTAATGTGTTTGATTTCAATAATTATTGACATGATCCCATACTCAGGTATTTTCTAATTTCATACCAATAGTTCACACGAGTGTTGTGAATTTTATAAATATATGAGTGTTAAATTAAAATATTTTATTATTTTTGTGTAGAATTCTCGTGAACCGTAAAGGAAAAAACTATTTACAAAATATACATAAAAAAATTAAATCAACTGTTGAAAATTTGATATATTTTGCTATATTTCGTAAATAGTTTCAACCTTTTTTTTGTTATATTTGAAAATGTCCTTAAAACGTTTATATTATATAGGAAAAATTGTCGTGGGTGACAATTTGATTTTAGAAATTTGCAAGATTGTCACTTTGTCTATTTTATAAATTTGACAAAAAAAAAAAAAAAAAAAAAGAGTCTAACCCAAATGTGTTTCATTTTCTTCTATCATTTCTCCTTTTCATAATGATATCAATCGTGACATGAGAGTAGATGACCTTAGGGTAAACTCAAATCACTTATAGTCGTGTTGAGTAATCAAAAGACACAAGTTTGAACCAATATTAGCACTTAAACAACACACTTCATAAAAACTTTAAGTTAAATATAAACCATACTTCATACAAATTAAACTAAGTTGGTGTAATGAAGTAGGTAAATCTAAGCTCATAAGTAAATTTAATTACTTTGACAGTTAGACATTGTTGAATGATTTATGTATATATATATATATAAATAGTTACAATAAATGTTAGATATTTGCTTGTCATTTTAAATCAACCATAGTGGATATAGACTATCTTTTTTGAGATAGATTATTCATACATGCTTTATTAAATTAAAAAGAAAAAATGATATATTGTTAACCTTAGAGTATAGGTTTGATTCTCTTCCTACTTATAGTGTTGAAAAAAAGGTTATTAGAATAATAAATTGTGCCATACCTTAAAAAATCAAAATATAATAATTTTATAAATATGAGAGTTGAAATTGAAAATTTCTAGCTATGATAAATCAATTTGATATCACTATATTTTAACCATTGAACTATTTGTTTGATAATCATTTGGTACTTACAAATTATAATTAAATCTATATTTTTTCAATAAATTTCAGTAAGAATCAAAATAAAAAATAAAGAAAAAAAAATAAAAGAAAAACACACACAAATTTCCAAGGAATCTCATTCACATTGGATAACATTATGGGCCTATTGGTTGTGGGCTTGATGTCCAACCTGTTGCTCTTTAGTCTGATCTTGAGTGTTTTAAGTTCGATAAAGTCTACCACACTTTAATGCTAAGTTAATTAGTCTATGAAGTATATAGTTTAATCAGGCACACTCACAACAAAAAGTAAGATACGGATTCTCCTTTCATGATTATTTACGCTCACCTTTGAACAGTTGAGTATAGCCATTCATAGATTTTTCCTCTAAAACTTACCTTTGGTTACTTGTAACATCGGTGATGTTATAATTGTTTTTAATGCTCAAGATATTCGAGTGCCAGACCGTAGGCATTTCGTTTATTTTTCAATTGGTATACATTTAAGGATACTTGCATGTCTATGAAAATAAGTTTAAAAAGATTGGTCCATAAAACTAACTTATTTACTTTTGCAAAAAATGCCACAAAAAAAAAAAAAAAAAAACTCAACTCACGTGATACACCTAATATATAGACTTGATACGTCATCGATACATACTTGATACACTTATACAGTCAACACAATCAATACACTACTAGTATACATTTGATACATTATTGATATTCACTTTGATACAACTATGATTTAGACTTGATATCCTTTTGATAGACACTTGATGCACTTGATATATACTTAACATAAACTTGAGACACGTGGTATACACTTGATAGATACTTGGTATAAATTTGATGCACACTTGATATATATATAGTTAATATAGACTTGAGATATGTGTTATACACGATACACATTTGATGCACACTTGATATACACTTTTGTTGAGTTTATTAATTAAAAAAATATCTATTTTAATTTAAACAAATATAATTGAGTTTACTACTTGAACAACAAATATACTTTTGTTTTGTAAATATAATTTTGTATTTTAAAATCTCAATTCAAATTTAAAATTTGAAAACATAACTTTTTTTTTTCTAAGAATTTTTGTTCATATGGTTTACAAAACGAAAGAGATTGTTGTAAATATAGTAAATAGATTCAATATATTTAAGTATATAACAAAATTTCAAAAAATTGTAAATATAGAAAATTTGTCGAAGTATAGAAGTTTATAAGCGATAGAAATATATAGCTAATATATTTTGCTATATTTGAAATTTTTTAAAAATGTTGCTATATACTAAAATATTATTTCTAATATTGCTATCAACTATCATTACCATAGGTTTGAATATAATTTTAGACAAAAAAATTATTTATTTGAGTTATTATCATAATTTATTTTAATATTTTTTGAAAATTGACATTTTGTAAGGTAGTACAAAGTTTACGTGCCTCTTGAGGTACTTTTACCATAATGCCCAAACAACTATGCAGTGGACTCGCCGTGCAAACAAGCCGATCAAGCCCCAACTCTCGACATCAGCGGAATCAAACAACTCTCTTCCTTCCATCCTCCTTCCACAAATTGAGACGGTGGAGAGAATTTCTCCCTTAATCGACGCCTCCAACAATTTTGAATGTTCCTCATCCAAGGTCGGAAGGTTTCTGAGTTTTCCGAGCGTTAAATAAAACCACAAGCTTCCCCTCAGCAGAAAGAAATGGCTATCCTGTATGCCGTCGTGGCACGAGGTACGGTGATTTTGGCGGAGTTCAGTGCCGTTACCGGAAATACTGGCGCCGTCGTGCGTCGGATCCTTGAGAAGCTTCCGAATGAAGCAGACTCTAGGCTCTGTTTCTCTCAAGAACGCTACATCTTTCACATTCTGAGATCCGATGGCTTAACCTTCCTCTGTATGGCTAACGACACATTCGGCAGTAAGTGTTTTTCTCCTTCTTATGTTATTGATTTATGCCTTTGCGCCTTTTCTATTCTACTGTGTTTGACCGATGATTGAGAATTGAGTTAAGGCTTTCGATTTGGTGTCTGAGGGGAATAGATGGTGTTGATGTTCTGAATATCCATGGCCTTTCAACTTACCGTGATATTGAAAGTCGCGCCACTAGCTTTCTTTAGCTGTAGATAGTGGAATACTTGGCTTAATTAATTGTCATCACCTTCAATTAACTAATAGCATATTCTTAGTTTTGGGAACTTTCTACGTATGAGATTGTCAAGACTGTCAAGAGCGTAGGATTTTTCGTTTTTTAAGCTTCCCGAAGCACGTTATATTGAGAGTGTAGGATGAGGATTTCTTTGTTCTTGATCCGGTTTTCCTCTTTGGGCCTGAAAATAATCATCATCCTAGCAACTGATCCAAATTATGATTATTTTTATGCCAAAATAATTCTGAAGCAACTTCCTTAACTATTAGTTATCAGGTGCTCTATAGATTTAGATATCCGATTAGTTGATATCTGTTAGATTTCATTTCAGGTTTTAAGATCATTGGTACTTATCTTTTCTGGTTTTGAAGTTATTGGTTTATTGTTCCAGGGAGGATTCCTTTTTCTTATTTGGAAGATATACATATGCGGTTCATGAAAAATTATGGCCGAGTGGCTCTTTATGCTCCTGCATATGCAATGAATGATGAATTTTCAAGAGTCTTACATCAACAAATGGAATTTTTTTCCAGCAATCCCAGTGCTGATACCCTCAGCCGTGTTAGAGGTGAAGTAAATGAGGCAAGTATATTATTTTTATCCTGAACAAACGCAACTTCAGGGCATACTGCCAATTTAGTTAAGATCCCATTAGTTCTAGTGAATAGGGTCTTAGACCTTATCTTGTTCAATTCTACTAACACAGATTACTTCAAGCCTGTCTGGATTGATTTTTTAAGTGCTTAAAAAAGCATGTTTGAGTACTTAGAAAGTCAATCAAAATAAGGCATTCATCTGCTGGTAGAAGTTAAAATCGCTTAATTGCTAGAGAGCAGAAAATTTAAGGAACGCTGTTTTTTCCACTAATTTAAGCAACCACTTTAAGAGGATGCTTAGAGGCATTCATCCATCAAAAATTTAACTGTCCTCTAACAAAGACTCCTCCTTTCTTAAATGATTTTTTTTCTTGTCTGATGTGTCCCAACATATGATCAAGGCCTGGTAGATGCATCATTTTCTTCTTTTGTAAAGAATGTTGTAGACGCTAATCATTTTTGTGCATTGTTCTTTGTTCACTTCTTCTTTAGTCAAAATTTGTGGTGCTAAAGTTCTTATAAAAAAATATTGTGGTGCAACTGTAATATGATCTTTATAGCATTAGTATGGATCTATTACTTATACTCAGTGTGAATTTGTGTGTATGTGTGTGGTGGGTGGGTGGGGGGTTGGGGTTGTGAAGAGGGATGCTGGAAATTTGAATGGTTAGCATACTCTTATTCTCTTTTTGCTTTAATACACTGTTTTCTTAATTTTCCACTCCAATTCTTTGTTTCTATCAAATTGGTGTTGAAACACATTCATAATTGGGAATGGATCCGAAATTGAGGGGAAAATAGTTGAAACTTGACAGTGTGTAGCCTGCCAGTATCCTGTCAATTGCCTCTTCTGTTCGGCTGCAACTAAGGTTGAGTTTTTAATTTCAGTGCCTAGGTATAGTTTCATGAGCGTTGCGTTGCAGTTGCTCCTATTCAACTGTTGAGTTGCAGTTGCTCCTATTCAAGTTATGCATGCTTATGCAACCTTGTGAAATTCTTTTAAGGATCAGTTGCTGGTTTGCTCAAGCGAAAGGAAAATTTTGATGCCTGATGTTGTGATGAAACCAATTTAGCCTAGGGAATTTTTGAACTGCACTTGAAAGTGATCTGAACTTTTAAACCTTAAACCTTCAATTTTGCTTCATACACCAGGCCAACTCATTTTGGGAGATTTGAAATTCCCTATCTGTAGCATGATCTGCCTATTTCAGTCTTAAGTAGTTCTTGATCCAGGGGTTCGTTTAAGCTCTTCAATCAAGAAATATCACCTTTTCCGTCTAAACTCCACTGTTGAAAAGGTCAGAAACTTTTGTTTAGGTGCTCTACAGCAAATTTTTAAACTGTAGGCAGGGAAGGTATGATGAGAAAGAAGCTGTTTGATTCGTGTTATTATCCAACAAGTTTTAGGTTGGGGTAATAATGGAATCGGGAAGATTGTTTTTAGGAGTATATTGGTCAATACTATGAGTTTGGTAGCGTTAAGCATAGATGGAGTGGATGGGTGGTTAGACGTAGGAAATGCATATCAGCTAACATGGGGCTCAATCATAAAACTAATTGGCAATAAGAGGAACCCATCAATCTTACGAAGAGTGTGAGGTTTTCTGGTTTTTCTAATTTGGGATCCCCAACATGCTCATGGTGTCTCTTTTGGGTTCACCATTCTTGAATCAAATCCCAATTTTATTTTGGACCGAATGCATGTTTGAGTTTTATGAGCTCTAATTCCATATTAGATAATGTGAGGTTCCATCTCAAGACCAATTGGAGATCAAAAAGTAGCCCATCTTATGAATACCGTAAGGTTCTCAACAACGTAAGTGTGAGAGACTAAGGGAGATAGAACTCTCAAAATGTTATCATATCATCCTCATGTTTTCAATTTACTGTAATTATGAATTTTCTACTTCAGTTTCTGGATCCTATCATAGTGTTAGCATATCACCTTTTCTGTGTGGTACTTTTCGTAACTATTTTCTTTCAATAGTGCACAAACGAGGCCTGAAGACTGAAGGCCACCTTTTCTGCTAAAATTAATTGCCAAGCGTCCAGGAATTGTTACCATGCTTTCGTAACAGTTTTTTGTATCTGTGTATGCTTTTCCTCATTGTACCTTTGGCTTTTGTACCGTGTCTCTTTACTTCTTTCATGTTCTTAAATCTGGTTTGCAGGTACGGACAATTATGGTGGACAATATTGAAAAAATATTGGAGAGAGGTGATCGTATTGAACTGCTTGTTGATAAAACTGCAACAATGCAAGACGGTGCATTCCATTTCAAGAAACAGTCCAAGCGACTTCGTCGAGCTCTTTGGATGAAAAATGCCAAACTTTTGTAAGTAATTTTGTGGCTGTTTGGATTTCAGTTTATTATTATATTTTTTTAAACACTTTCAGATTGATTATTAAGAACCATTCTGAAAATCTAAAAATTGGTTTGAAAGAATATCATAGACGAATGTTCTAGTTTTATCTTTTATCTTTGTTTGTATTAATTTACAAATATAGTGAACTTAAATGAATTTGTTCACAAAAAGGTGTGTAAATAACTATTATAGAAAACAAGAAAAGCTACACAGTTTTATTTCCATTATCTATTATTTTTGTTCTAGAAACCTCATTCTGAAATCTTTTGTCAAACATGATCTTCAAGTATCTATTGGTTGTTTGTGTTACGGAACAGAATTATTGTCTAACATATCTTCCAAACACCCCTTGGAGTTCGTAGCATGGGTCTTGTAACTGGGATCTTAAACAATAATGATATATACCATTTTCAGCTTGACAATGCGACTAAGAAAAGAGGTTTTTGGGGTTACTGAAGACATTGGCGAATAATCAGTTTTTGGTTTCACGATTAAAATAGACTTGATGATGTTATAACTTAGTAAGGGCGTGGTCGTATCGATGATTAAGTCTGGCTTTTCAATATTATTTTGGTAGAGATTGAATCTTATATTTCCATCTTGACAGAGCCCTGATGACATGCTTGATCGTGTTATTGCTATATGCAATAGTTGCTGCTTTTTGCGGGGGAATTACTCTATCTTCTTGCAGATCTTAACTCACAAACGGGTATGCTTTGATAAATAGATTTGAACCTCATTTGCGGGACTTTCAAAATTGGAGAATGGATTCAGCGGCTTTGCACTATAGAAATCATAAACATATATATAATACCAATGTTCATAAAGCTGTAAACGTTCTAGATTTGCCCTTTGTAAATTCTTCTCCTGTGGTTGCAGTATGTTTGTCGCTGCTGCTATTGCTCCTGGAAAGCTTGTGAGTTTATTATACTTCTGCTTTTGACTCTTTTTTTCTTCTTCTTCTTTTTTTTTTTAAAAATATGTTTTGTAGATTGCTTGATGTTTACTAGTAATGTTATGTTTATTATTTGATTTGAAGATTTTGGTATTTCAAATGACATGTTTCACTTTTCTAGTCTCCTGGTTTCAATTGATTGAGTGGAAGGATCAGTCACAGGTTATTGATTTCTTCGTATTTTACTTTTTATTTTGCAACTCATAGAGTCCTTACCTAAGAGGTCATGAATTCAATCCATCGTGACCATCTTCCGTACCTAAAAATTGATTTTCTTGACACCCAAATGTCCTTATCAGATTAGTCAAGATGCGCATAAATTGGTTTAGACACACACTCACGGATATTAAAAAGATTTATTACAATTTGAGAGTGATTTCAAAACGAAAGGCTGAAAATCAAGAATTGTTAGGACTATTTTATCGTTGCCATTATTATTTTAATTGTTGGACTATCTTATTGTTGCCATTATTATTTTAATCAGACAATTAGTGGTCAAATTTCCTGCCTTTTGACAGTAACATCGAGAGTTGGAATGCAGAACTTTTATTTTAATTAAAAAAAAAAAAATTTCGTTAATTTTTAAGTTCAATATTTTCGTTATTTTCAAACCTTGTTAGTTGGGAGACGATCTTTTATATGTGTGCTTGCATGCATGTATATTTGACAGCCAATAATGCACCATTTGTAGCACTTTCTTTTGAAATCCTCATCATGGGATTGGTGATTCTACATTATATATTATTCTTAAATACATTGCTTTATGATTTAAATTAGACTAAAAAAATATTAACAAATGTAATTCAACTAACATCAAACATATACTAACTGAAACCTATCCGAAGTCTATGCTCTTAAGTTGACAGAGCAAATTAAAATTTTAATTTATCTTTCAATTATTGATTGGATTAGAAACATTAAACATCACTTTTTCCCCACATGGAATCTTAATTCATTATTTTTATTTACTGGACGGCTCACTAATATATATTTAAAATGAATTTTTCAAGATTTAGATATTAATTTAAAATTTTGAAGTAGGGTTTGGTTTTGTTTAAAGAAATATTTAACACATATTTATATATTTAAATGCCTTTAATACCTAATCTCAGTTCTCAACTTGATTGGTCAAGTGGAAATTGAAATTCCACATCTCTCCACTTTTGAAAAATATTAGTTTGACAATTGCATACATTTTTGTGGAAAATGGAAACTTTCTTTCTCTCTGTTTCTTTTTAATTAACGAAACATACTCTAAATAATTAAACAATTACACATATAGAGACCTAACCTCCCTCTATGAGAATGATAAAGCTAAGCAGAAAAAGCATCCCGTCAATGATGAGAAGTAATCTCATCGACTACCTAATGATTAGTCATTGAATTTTGAGATTGTTGTATTCGACAAAATTGAATCTTTTATATCTTCATCGACTCCGCCACAAATTTGAGTAGAGTTAATATATCTTCCTCTAGTAGTAATCGTAGCAATTACATAGATCAAATCCACCACCAAAGTTAAATACATACATAGCTCAAACCACCTATACTAATCTAATCACTATAGTTAAAGAAATTTTTATGTGTATATATATATTCATTGGCTCTTGCCATTCATACTAAAAAAAATGTTTGTGAAACAAAATTAGACTTCAAAATGAAGGGTATTAATTAATTTTAGATGCATTGTTCCCACGTCTAAGAAAATAGTAAATGTTCAAGTTGTCACTATTAGACTTAGAGGTTTTATTTTATTTATTGATTTATTTGTAAGAGTAGGTCTACTAAATTGGGGGTTTTAAATCAAATTGGCTTCAGAAAAAAACTTGTGAAAGAGCCAAACTTAGGTTATTTAATAAACTTAAGAATATAAAAATGCAAAATTGGAAGAAGTCAAAGTAGTAGTTAAGAAAAAAGAAAAACAATAATATATAATATAGTGGAAAATGACAATTAGAAAGAATGTGAAGGAACTCCAAAATTTCAAATGTTAAAGAAAAATAAAGAATTAGAAGTTGGGATGTGCCATACAGAAATTGCCAAAAATTGACACCTTTAATTATATGCTTAAAATAAGAAGAAAAAGAAAGAAAAAGTTGAGATTTAGTTAGAAATTAAGTGAAAAGTAGTCTTTCATAATCTTCACTTCACTTCGAAATTAGTTTAAACATACTTTTAGTCTCTTTCTTTTGTTGCTTTCTTTCTTACATATAAATATTTTCAATTTCTTTTTCCTATTCATGCAAATTTCTCTTACCTTATTAAATTGATAAATCTTGATTTCTATATAAAAAAGAAAAGGAAAAGAAAAATCTTTTTCATTCACTACAAATTCAATTGAGATCTTTTTCAATTTCATTTCTATGATTTCAAAATTTTGAGTTTGTTCCTTTTAATATTTTTATTAGTCTTAATTAGGTCATTTTACTTTTTAAGACTTTATAATTTAGTCCCTAAGATTAATTAATTTTCCAAATCAATCTCATACCATACATTTTTACTCACCTAATCATCATGGTGATGGCTAATTTTCCTTTTTTTTTCCCCCTAACTTTATACTCTAATATACTTTTGTTCCAAAAAAAAAATACCTTGACTTAATTAAAAAAATTAAATTAAAATATCAATTCATCTACTTACTTGTTATAATTTTAAAATATAGCCACTCATTTATTTCCCTGTTTGAAATTGGTTAGACAATAATAATATTTGAATATAGTCTAGAAATTGGTTTGTCAAAATTAAATTAAAAAAAAAAAAGTGAATTAAACCCAAATAATTGCAAATATCAAAATTCTAAAATTATGAATATATATATAAAAGAATGTCATGCGTGATCAATTCACTAGCGTTTTTATAGTTAATGACTCGCTTCTTACAACGTATGAGATCTATGTTTTTACTAACGTTAGAGTGCATCATCACAATTGTGTTAGAGATGACCATATTTATTTTGTTGTATCAGATTTGATACTGTATGAAGAAGAGATGATTAATTATGAATACATCATTTGTGAATTTAACTATAATATAGAAAATGCAATAAAAGGGAATTAGAAAGGAAAATAATTAAAATAAAAATGATGTATTTTATTTTGATTTTATTAGAAGAAATTGGCGTCAACATCGACGGAAAGAGGATGGCGACGGTGCCGATTACGACGTCGCTTTAGTGGATGAGAGAGAGCCGCGTTCATCTACGACGTCCGTTTGGGGATCAATATAGTGGCACGTGTTTTGCATGCGTCGCCTCCCATAATTTCTTCAATGGGCTCACAAATATATATATTATCTTTTTTCTTTAATTAAAATCTCTCTTTCTTGAAAAAGACATCTTTTGGGTTTAAAAAAATATATATATAGTAAACGGAAAAGATATTTATGAACAATTTTAAAAAGGAAAAAGTTCACTTACTCACAATATAAAATACTAATACTCTAATTAACACGCGATAAATCGATCACAAATATGCGATACACGATCGTATAGATTTTGATACATCATATTGGACATACCAATGCCCCGGATGAAGAATTTTGCCTTCAATTCATTGGATCTCAGGCATACAATGTCCCGAGATGAAAGGCATAAGTGTAGATCTACATGATCTTACTTCATTTTAAACGATGACCTTCAAATTTAAACGATCGTGTAGATCATGATACACAATCTCGAGCCTTAGTGGCATCATGATGGTCCGAAAGAATTATGTCTTTATTTTATTTGATCTCAAACATACATTGTCGTTAGATGTCCCGAGATAAAAGACTTCTGTCCTTTAGTTATTCGACCTTGGACCTTAATTGGCTTAAGATAGCTAAGGATTAATAAATCACAAAAAAGATATACATCATAAGTGCATATATAAATTTTATGAAAAAATGATCGCGCGTCATTGACTTTTCTTATTTTGTTACACGGACCATAATCATTTTGTTTTTTTTTTGTTACATTTATGTAAATTACCTTTTTTTTTTCTATTATTTTCTTAAAATTATGGTTAGCATTTATTCTTACATATTTATGCATTGTGTCAACTAAAATTAATAAAAAATTTCAAATGAATGTTTCTTTTTAACATTGACCATCTCCCTTTCACATAGATATGTGCAATTATTTTCACCTATTTTGGCTAACGTTGAATTCAAAGCACAACAACCATTAATGTATTCAAACATTTACGATAATTGTCTACAATTTCATATAAGATTAGAAATTTAAATGATGAAATTCTAAATCTGTATCGATTAATATATAATTTAGTGTTAGTAGAATGATAGAAATATATCACTCATAAATACTAGATAGTAATTAAAGATTATTATGTATATTAATACCCATTGATTTTATCATTTACATTGATGATATACTTTTGTGTGTTTATTTAAAATCTATCGATAATATTAGACAATAAAACTGAAAAAACTAACGATATAAATCTATATATCAAAGTATATAAATAAAAGAGTGTGCTTGTCGTATATTTTAAATACACATATACTTTTACATACTCCTAATTTCCTAACAAGGTCTAATATTCCTATTTTATTTCTACTTAACCAACATAAAATCTTAAATTATATTTCAATAGACTTAAAAGACAAATCTCAAACAAATTAAATAAAACATCAAATAATCAATACATCAACAACAAACAGTAAATTATTATTAGTATCTATCAAATCATTGATAGATATTCATGTATCACTAAAACTATAAAGTTCGGACTTTGAATGTTTACGTGAATCGAAAGTTGAATTGTCGGTTACAAATTATTATACTAAAAAAAGAAAATGAAAATCTAAAAGAATATATATATATATATATATATATATATATTGTTTTCACCATTTGTGGTGATAGGGATAAGAATTTGGTTAATTGTTCTACAAAATCCAATGAAACCTTTGTCGCCCACAAGAAAGACATCACAACATATTTTTAATATTAATTTGTACGGAAATGTATTGTGTAAATATAATGTCATCACATTTATTAATTAATATAAAATCCTCCAAGGAAAATATTTGTTAAATAATAATAATAATAATAATAATAAAAAAAAAAAGAGGAGATAATGAAATCAAATATATTTTTGTTCAGTAATTGACGTATGTCGTTCATTTTCAACTATGTATATTTATAAAATTTTGATGTTTTAAATGAATTTCTATTGGAGTAATTACAATAATTTTGAAATGAAATGACATTTATTATTATTATTATTATTAATAATTTGAAGAGTAAAAGAGAACCAAAGAAGAGACTAAGGAAGAAGAAATATAAAACGATGTGTGTGTGTGTGTGTGAGTGTGACAATGAAATGAAGGAAAAGCCAAAGTGATTTGACGAAAACTCTAAAAACTTCATCCACACCCTACACCACGTTTTGTCCACGTCTTCCGGCGGCTGCTTACTTCCACCATCTTCCTCTTCCAATCCAATTTAGGCTCTCTTTTAGACCACACTTAAAACAATTTTCTAAATGTTAGAAAATAATTTATAAGTATTTTAATTCATATATAATTATTATAACAATTCTACCGATTCTTTTTCTATTTGGTTCATAAAATTTGTTATGAGTATAGTTTTTTTTTTTTTTTTTTTTTTTAATTTTATAATTTGAAATAAAAAATAATTTTAAATTAATCATTTTGTTTGGAAAGAAAAAGATTTGAAATAAATGTATTTAAAGTTTTCATGTTTAAATGTGAAAAGAAAAAGAAGGTTAAGAATTTACTAATATAGACCTTTATTTATGGATGTGTTAATTAAAAAATAGAAAATGACAAGGTTAATTATGTAATTTGATTTTGAGTTTTATGAAATCGTGCAAAATTTGAGCATTTAAGCAAAAACATAATTTGAAGTTATGTCGAATTTTAAAACCATTCACTTGAATTCACTTAAAATTCGTGAATTAATTTAGACCATTGTGATTTGAATATTAACAATTACTTTAAACTTCAAATTTGATAATTTTAAATTTCGTATAAACATGAGTAATTAACTTAGAATTTTCTTTATTTCATATAATAGGTTTGAGAAATTTTACGATATATTGTCTATTTAAACGAGGATTCATAAGGAGATAACTTCAACTCTTTAATTGAAATTTTTTGAAAAAACATTTTTATTTTTATTTCTCGTGAAAGAATTAAACGAGGAATAATTTATCACAAGCAACTTTACTATACATTTATGATAAATTATAACTCTAATCTCCAAAAATTTAACAAAAAATCATCTTCATCGTTATCATACTCCGTAAAATTAAACATCTCTAATCTCTAAATTATCAAATTGGTTTATTAAATCCGAAATTTTGTTAGAAAAAGTTGAATAGTCATTCATTGACTTTAGAAAATATACAAAATGTTAGAATTCAATTAATAATAAGAACATGTAATTGAATTTGTCATAATTAAACTTGAAAATATGGGAACCTATAATCCCAAACATTTGAATTATTACCATATTTTTAAAAGAGATAAGTTTTTTTTTTTCTTCTCTTTTTTGACAAATAATATAAATTGCAACAAAATAGTAAAAATCAATCACTTTTAATTACATTAGAACCCTTTAACTCAGAAAGGAAAACAATACTTTATTACTAGATTTGACCTCTTAACTAACTAATTCACTCTTAATTTCATATTTATATATATCTAATCTATTTTATTTGTTAATAATCATGGTCAAACCATGTATAATTTTCACCTAAGTTTGACCAATGTATATATATGTAATTTATATGGTTAGTTTTCATAAATATAACAAAAACACCAAAATATTTACGGTTTATATAACAAAATCAAAAAACTCATTAACCAGTCATTTTATAAATTATTTTAGGTTTGACATTTCTTTCCATTTTCTTGTTCTGCAATTTTTCTTTTCCTTTTGCATCATTTTTTTTTCTCTTCTTCTGTAAATTTTCTTTTGTATTTTCTATTATTTTTTTTAAACGATTATTTAGTTCAAGATCAAGTATCAAATACAAAAGATCTTGAAAAATATCGTTATATTAGTACAAGTTTTAGAATTGGCTATCTATACCAACGACAAATATAAATACGAATAATCTTGAAAAAAATCGTTATAATATTGGCATGCGATTGTTAGCCAAATCTAAACCATACTTGTAGCAAGATCGTATATCGTTAGGCACAAGTGGACAATTAATCACGTGTCAATCGGAACATTTTTTTGTATTTTTAATTGTGAGCATGCAGACTTTTTTCATTTTCAAAATTGTTGTAAATATTTAATCGATTTGGTATATTTTTTTGGGGGTAGAAAACACTGTTTAAAAGGTAATTTGGAAATGGGGACAGAAAATTTATAAGTTGAAATTCATGTAATAAAGAGTTATAAGATATTTTATAGAAGAGATAAGAATGTATAAAGATTCCCAAAAAGAACTTTCAATCATAAATTATAAATATCCTATTCTATTTCTATAGAAAATTAAAATATCTAAAAATAAATTCCGGAAGAAAAAACGGTGTTTGTTTCCTTTTTTCTTTTTTCAAAATGGTCCAAAAGTTTCGTGAAATAGCGAATTTACCCCAAAGTTGACTCTTACTTTAACCCTATAAAAGCTATCAAAATCTTCATTTCCGCAAAGCCTCAAAAGAAAAGGATAAAAACAACAGAATAATGCCTTCTCCTCCTTCCTTTTCCTTTCACCACCGTTCCTCCGCCGAAGACGCCATTGCCGCCCTCCACTCTGACATCCTTCAAACTCATATTCTCACCCGTCTCGACGGTGCGGCTTTAACCTCCACTGCCTCGACCTCTTCACGCTTCCGTCGTCTCTCCAGCGAAGACCAACTCTGGCGCCGTGTTTGCTCCACCTCGTGGCCGTCCATAACTCATCCGAAACTCCAGCAACTCATCTCCACCTTCCCTTCCAAACACCAATCTTTCTTCTCCGACGTATTTCCTGTCCTGGATTGCTGCTCACTCCGTTGCGACCTCGACTACCGTTGTTCCTCAACCGCAGAATTAATCTCCGCCGTCGACATTCATTACAAAAACAAACTCCTCTTCTCGAAAGTCCATTCAATCGAAACCGAAACGAATTGGTTTCTCTGTTCCCCTTTCCGCGTCGACCTAATCGATCCAAAGGATTCAATTCCATCGCCAATTAGACGAAGCGAGAAATACGAAGATTGGTTGGGGCATCTAGAGGAAAACCTAACAGTGAGTTGGATAATAATCGATCCAATAAATAATCGAGCGGCGAACATCTCGAGTAGACAGCCAGTGAAAGTGCGAAGACATTGGTTATCCGGGGAGATACAAGTCCAATACACGACGGTGATGGGCGGGGATCGGAGAGCCGGGTCGGCGGTGGAGATGGTGGAGTGTGCGGTGGTGGTGAGTTGTGGGGAGAAGGAAGAAGAAGGGATGGAGATGAGTGTAACGGAGGTGAGTATGCAGATGTTGGATATGGAAGGGAAGCATTTGAATGGGAAAGAGAGTTTGGGGATTTTGAGGGAAGCCATGGAAAAGGGGAAGAGAATTAGGGGAAGAAAAGGGGATGGGAAATTGAGATATGAAGAATATGAAGAGATGAAGAGGAAGAGGAAAGCGAGGAAGGAGAGGATTGAGAATGGTTTGGATATGCTCTGTATTTTCACCGGAATCGCCATTCTTTTTTCTTTCTCTTCCTTCATCTTCTTCTCCTCATAAACATAAAATTCTACAAAATACTCTTTTATTTATTCATTCATTTATTTATTTACTTTTCTTTCTTTTACAATTTTATATATTGATTTGTAAATATTTCATGAAACACACAGAAATTATTATTGGAAATTTAGTTTAAATAATATCATATTTGTTTCTTTTTACCTTATTTCTTTTCTTTTCTGCTATCAAATATTCACATTTCAGTTTGAATAGTTTTTAGAAAATTGTTTTTGTTTTTTAAAATTTAACTTTTTAATCTATAATAGATTAAAGTCGTAGTAACAAATCGGGTGGACAAATGCTTATTTTTCAAAAATGGAAAACAAAAAAAACCAAATTACTACCCGAAGAACGAGTTAGGTTTATTTTTCTTATGGTACAACTTTAGCATTATTTGAGGAATATTGGTCGATATACTTTTAAATTTTTGATCAAGTATTGTGGGGATATATTTTCTTAAGATGTGACAATGGAAAAATATAGAAATTTTTAAATAAAAGTATTTATATGTATACGATTCTTTTATTTCATTATAAATTGTCACGTGACTAACTCTTTTATTTTAAATATTAATTTTTTATCAAATTTAATAACATAAGATACTTGACAATCTAAGGTTCATATTTACCACGAATTCTCTCTCACTTCCAAATAAAGCAAATAAAATGGTTACTATTCGTAATTGACAATCATAATAGGAAAGATATTTGTATTTTAATTTTTGAATCATAAAACTAAATTTAAATAAATTTTTAAATCGAACGACTTTACAAAGGGATAAAATTGTCTAAAAAATATTAGACTAATAAAAAATTTAAGAAATTACTTCCATTTTGAATTTAATTAAATTTGGTTCATGGGTCAGAAATAAATTTTTTAATTTTAATTTTTAACTTTAAAGTTCGCAAATTATAAATTTAAAAATTTAGAGTTTAAATCGACCTATATTTTAAAATTTAGAGATTGAAAATTGTGATTTAAAATATTATATGAACTTATTTAGACACTTGAATAAAAGCTTTCAAAAATCTTGTTTTTATTTAAATTTCTTTTATAATGAAAAAATTATTTCAAATGATAAAATAGTTGAAAATATTCATTAATATACTATAATAGAAGTTTATTAGTATTATCCGTATCTATCATTGAAATAATTTGAAATTTTATTATATTAAGTAAATATTTTGGTTTGTCATACTATATTTGAAAACAATCTATAAAAACGGTCTACGATACACTCAAAAAACTATTTTGAGTAACCACCGAACACTCCAATTTTTTATAATAAAATGAATTATTTTCTAAAATTAATCGCTTGTAAATAAATTCTATACATACTTTATATTTTAATTAAGTACGTTATATTACCATTTCAATATAAATGAATCTACTTTATTAATCAAATACTTCAAATGAGACATCACATCCAATGGAATGCGAACCATTCAAATATATATATGTATAAATAAAAAAAAAGGATAATTTGTGAATTTAGAACACTTTCATTGAATTTTCAATCACTCTATTTTTTTCAAAATTAATAATTTTGTTTATAAATGGTGTCATTAAATATGAATATCCCAAGTCGGTGGCTATTAACATCAACACTAACAAGTGGGCTTCGGCCCACCAACCTTTATCAATCAACGTTCTAAACTAAAAAACCCTAACTTAATTACAATTACTAACAACAAATCTAAAAATTTTACCGACGAAAAGCAACAAACGACAGTTTTACCATTAGACTAACGTATAATATATGATATAAAGAGTATTAAGCTGAGGGAAGGATCGACTGTCTCGAGTCTATACTAAATCCAGTCGATGATGTTAATAAATTATTCGAAATAAATATGATTAGGACACAATGAAAAAACATCTTTCTTTATTTGTGGGACCGTTACAAATTCAAAGAATAGTTTTTTCTTTTTCTTTTGAAAGTTTGTTTGTAGGAGATGACTATGTGATAAGGTTTGAAACCATTATTTGAAAACAAATATGATATTATTATTGGATAATATGGGTGTGGTTAGACAACGTGGCCAAGTCTAAATGTGATATCCAATCAATCATTGTTCATTTACTTGCTTTTTATATATGACTTTTCATATAATAATCAATGTTTGATCCATTAAACCATGTTTTAATTGGTAAATCAAAACTAATCATTATATAATATAATGGATAAGCATTCTTAAGTTTTCTATTATTATGTTTTATGTTAGAGTTTAAAACGTTCAAATAAAAAAATTTCAAAATGAGTTTTGTTTGGGTTAATTTTTTCAAAGTTTTAATTTTGAAAATAAGCTATCTAGAAAAAGTTTAAAATATTTGACAGTGTTTAAAAATTGTTTTTGTCCACTTAATCCAAACTTGGCTTAAGATTAGGGCAAAATTGAAACTTGTCCTAAAAATTGTATTTTGTACTACTTAATCAAAGATTAAAAAATCGTTTTAGTCTCAAAACTTTAGAATATTTAGTTGTTGTACTTTCAATTTTGTAACAATTTAATCTATACAGTAAAGAAAAAAGAAACTAAATCTCGAGTTCTATTCATGCATTTAGATATTGTTTTATATCATATTGAATCTCTTAACACGAGATCTTGAAATAAGAGCTAATACCTCGTTTCTAACAACCCTTTGTTTTTTTTTTTTTTTGGCTTTTGGACTTTTGAAATTTAAGTTTATGAAAATCACATGTGATCATATTTTAGAAATGTCTAAATGGGGAAAATTGGGTGAAAAGTGAATTAAAAGCCCAGGCTTTTGCTTCCCAAGCCCGTTACAGTATTGGGCTCAGCCCAATTCAAATGTTTGAGCCGAGGGAGAGGAAGCCCATATGAAACAACATTTGAGGCAGATCCCTATAACGACCCCTACACCTTACTCTCTCATTACCAATCTTCCTTAGAAAAGTAAATAAATAATAATAATAATAATAATAATAATAATAATAATAAATCGCTTTAACAATTTCATTAACAAGAGTCATGTTTACCGATTCGTAATAAAAAGTAGTGTAATTGTAATGAGATTATATTACTAGACCAATTGTAGAAGTCAGTTGCTCCTCCAAAACCTTTAATGCAAGAGAACGTACCGATACATGTTTATCTCAAAACAATGACATATTTTTTGAATGCCATCTAAGCAAATGATCATATGATATAAATAAAGGGAAATAGAGAAAAAAAAATGTCCCATTGAGATTAATTTTTATTGAGGAAAGAGACTTTTAACTTTTAAAAAAAAGAATGAAAAAAAAAAGAAGAAGGTCCCACCGAGATTTGAACTCGGGTTACTGGATTCAGAGTCCAATGTCCTAACCACTAGACCATGGGACCATTTCTTGACATCATTTTCCACCATCCCTTTATATTCAAAATTAAATCATTAGTAGACTTAGGAATGATTTTTGTAATTTGCATAAAAGGTTTTTTTTAATATTCTAAAGTGGGTTATTTATTTATTTATTTATCTATGTAGTAGTCATTGTCCAATCAATTGAGAAAAAGTTATTATTGGGATATATATATGTGTGTGTGTGTGTGTGTATAAGGTTATCCTATGTAACATTAAAATAAAAGGTGGAAAAAGAATTTGAGAGGAAAGATATGTCTGATTCTGCAAAATTATGAATCTTGAAAGGTCATTTTCAAAATGACAATAATATTAAAATTTGAATTAAAGAGTTAATTAATTAGTAAAGGAAATGAAATATATATATATATGTTTTAGAACATAAAAAACAGTGGGGGTTTGGATGTTTGTATTATGTGGCACATGGGTTGTTCAATACCCTAAAAACTTTTTGGGTAAATAGGGTCAAACTTACCACCAAACATAACCTTTGGAAAGTACCTATAAATCAACATAACTATAATATGTTAAAATATTTCAATAATAAGTGAATAAAATTTTAAAATTTATAGCCACAATATTAATAAAAAAAATAATGAAAAATCTACATCGACCAAATTTAAAATTTATCGAATGTGAATTGAATGGACTAAAATCGATATAATACGACAAAAAATTATGATTATTATTATTTTGAATTGGAGGTAAAAGTTACCTAAGAAGTTGCTTTTGAACCTTTTTTACCAAATATTTTTGTCTTTGGTTAGTAGCTTCCTAAGACTATCTGTCTATCAAATTCTCTCATTGTTATGTACTTTGTAACTCAAAAGCTTAGCCTTGGGGTTCATAACTTTAGAATATTGGGAAAAAAAGATAAAGAAAAATCTTAACCTAAAAGATGAAATGCATTATAGGGAATCTCTTTCTTATCATATCCCATGCTTCTTTTTTTTTCTTTTTAATTCAGAATGAGTTGAAGAATAACTTTTTGTTTCTTCAAATGAAAAAAAAAAGCCTTTTTTTTGGAAAAATAAAAGATATTTCTAATTCTTTTTGTCCCATTTTATTTTTTAATTTAAAAAAATGTTGAAAATATTTATAAATATATCAAAATTTTATTTTTTATCTACGATAAACTCCGATAGATTAATTTGTTATATTAATTGGATCCAAGATTCCAATTCTGGCCCTGTTTAATTAGTATATTCATCACTAGTGATTTTGAAGTGAATATCCACAAAAATCCATTTACAAGAACCAAAAGCTGTTTCTTGTCCATCTCCATTAAGTGTTCTTTTGACTGTGGAATGAATTGTTGTCCAATTAACTATAAAGAAAGATTGGCAGAGGAATTAGATATTATTTTAAATGAAAATTTATGAACTTTTTTTTTTTAAAAAAAGAAAATTAATGGGATGTTCTTATTAGTTAGTAAGAGAGGAAGAATAAATTAATCCACATGGATTAGAAAGCAATGAATCTTAGCTAAATTATGTGTTAATCAAGTGAATTAACCCTTCTAACTTTGATTCATTACACTCAAAGGTATCAGTTGACTAAGTAATTAGCTTTGGTCCATTCATTTCATCAATCCTATTTGTTTACTCTCTTGAGTCGTGTTCTGTCTCGTTGGTTCCAAACCTATTCATAAGTATATTGTGGTTAACGTTGAGGTAATCTGTGAAGTGCTTGATGGTTTATGTTGCTTAACGTTCGTCGTATTTTGGTTGAACACGACTTTTTGGAGGTTGCTAATATACTGAATGACGTCTATGTGTGAATCTCAGTGTAGTCTAGTCTTTCATCTATGAGACAAAGCCGTTTGGCCCTTGAATTGGGTGGTGTCTTCTTGCAAGCTTACGATCTCTTCTCCACATCTAGTACTGTGACTGGTTTTTATTCTTATGGCCCAAGATGTAATTCTTTAGTCGGTGTTCTTGTGTTTCTTAAAAAAAAAAAAAATTGTTATGAAAATCATGCTTTTGACTCAATTG